>NW_021703782.1:70540773-70724881 GCF_005190385.1 Monodon monoceros
TAAGAAAGAAATACCCCTAGGCTCAGTGTTCTCGCTTCTGCTTTCTGTCCGCGGGGCGTCGGAGAAATTCCAGAAAGGCAAATCAAGCCTCTACGCACAAATCCAAGTAGGGCTGGAGCGAACACCTGTGCCCCACGGCGCCTGCTGGGCCAGGCGCGGGGCTGGACCAGTCGGAAATATTGGGGTCGGTGGCAACGCTAGAGACTACGGCTTCCCAGGACGCCGTGAGTGGAAGAAGTGTGACGCTGCTGCCCCACATCATCCCGGGCTGCACGCGTCCTGAGGTCCCTGAGCCGTGTGCCCAGGCCCCCGACACACCGCGGGTCGGGATCACAACCTCAAACCTCAGCTCCTAGGAGCACGGGGCCTTTGAAGGCGCAGTTCAGACTCCTGCTTATTTGGGGGAGGAGGGGGGTGGGGAATAAAGCCCAAGGTCAACCAGCAGGTGGTGCCAGGGTTAGGGCTGGAAACCACGTGTCCTGGACCCCCAGCCGGCCTTCTGCCACACGCTTCAAGCCCAGGTTAGGGGTAGCGGCTGGGAAATGCATGGGCGTTGGAGTCAGCTGGAGGTCAGGCGAGAGGCTGGATGGGGTGACAGTAAAGGTGCCTGGGAGAATCCCAGACGTAACTAACCCAGGCAACCTTCCGCACGTCAAAGCTCAGTGGGTAAACAAAGAACCTAGGAAAATCGAGGTGTGCGCATGAACTTTTACCTTCTTCCTGGTCCTGCACATCGTTCTAGCCGCGTCGGTGCCCTGCGCTCCTCCTCACGCTGGGCACAGCTGTCCGCGGAAGCTTTGGGACCGCATGGCTTGGACCCAGGCTGAGGGGTGCGTGGGACCTTCCTCGGGGCTGGGGGGATAAAGGAGAGAGAATGAATAAATAGCCGCTTCTAAAGTTCCACATCATTTTCTGGCAAATTTTTACTCCCCTCCATAGAGCCAATTAAACGCAATAAAACCTTGCATGGAACCCCTCTTCCTAGCAAAGCGTCGCCAACAATTGCCTAAGGGATAAACCAAATACGCCTGAGATAATTACACCAAGCCCGGGGCGATGATTTGCCTGCCAGCGTCCTCAACGCCAGCCAATATTTGTATAGCATACTGGTTGTTTTAAAAAATAAAAAATTACACGCGGAAACTTGAAACCGACTGGTTGGTGCCAGGGTGGTTACTTGATCTGTTTTTCTTGAACGGGGGTCTGCAGGCAGCTGGAGCGCGCGCGTACCGGCCCCCGCCGGTGCTGCTGCGCGCCTGCAAAACTTGCCGGAATTAAATCAACCTCGGGGGAAAGGGGGAAAGAGAGAGAGTGCGCCCCCCACCGCGGCCGGAGCTCCGTTGCCAGACCCCGCGCCCCGCCGGGAATCCCCCAGAATACTCCGCGGCGGCGGCGGCCCGACTCCGAAATGGACACGCGGCCGGCGCTGCGGCGCCGCGCTCTCCGCCGCGAGGCCGCGCTCTCCGCCGCGACTGGGGCCTGGGCCGCGGCAGCCGCTTGGGGCTGCAGTGCGGGGGAGGACTTTCTACCCTTGACAAGTCCACCCGGAACGCGGAAGCTTGAGGCTTGCCGCGCACCGCTCGACCTCCGCGTCTGTGTTTTGGTCCGAGTTGCGGGGAGCCGCTCTGCCAGAAGAACGCCGTTGGCTCGCCGAGGCCGAAGGCGCCGGTCACGAGACTCGCGTCCCCAGGCGCCGAGCCCGAGGTGGTGGCGGCAGATCTGTGGGCTGGAGCGAGCTTACCCAGCGAGAGCCCAACTCCAGCTTTAGTGTTGAGGTTATGAGCATGAGGCTGGTCCGGGGCACCCTTCAAGGGCCCCTTCCCATGCTGTCCCCAGACGCAGCGGAGTCCAATTGCCCAACGAGATCGTCCTCAAGCTGCTCCCAAAGAGGAGGAAATGCTTTTTCGAGAGCCCGCGGAAAAGATATTCTCAACAAAATTTGCCTTTGCCCGCGCTGCGTGCAGGGCCAGGGCCGGAAGAACCTTTGAGCGCTGGGCACGCCGAGCTCCCACCAGCAGCCTTTGGGCGGCTCTTGGGCCTGGACAGGGCTGTTCTCTCACCGCGTCCGTCAAAGTAGAAGGGTACACCCGGCTCCAGCGGGCTCTAGCTGTCACTGGAGCTGTGGGCGTCCTCGTAATTCCTCCATGGCTTCGTGAGGCCAGGAGGCCGTCTGCTGCTTGGTTCCTTAAACTGCTTCAGCAGACCAAAAATCCCGCAGAAAACTCCACTGGCGGAAGGAGCCTTCCCGGCATGGAGCGTCAGCGAAAGCATCCTCCTCTGAAAGGGTCTCCTTTCCTTAGGACAGGCCAAGAGGCTGCTCTTTCGCCCCGGGTCCCTTTTGCACGCTTCCCTTTAACGCCTATTCTAAAACGTCTGCTGGCCTAGGAAAACTAACCAAATACCACTAGCCAGAAATCCAGCTGCTGCCTGAAGATTAATATTATGAATCTGTTCCGCTCACCGCACTCCGGCGACCCGACGGGCAAACAGCCCTTCTTCTGGTCCTCCTCTCGGGCAGCTCGCCAAACGTCGGAAGCTAAAAACACTCGACCTGGCGTTGCCAACCAAGGTTGGAGAGCGAGGGGCAGTCTCCTGAGCAGTCTGGGCCAACGGCCTTCGGCCTCCAGATTTAGGCACAGAAAAGAAGAAATTAAAAACAGAATGAGTCACAACCCCTAGTTGCTGCTTTCTCCTCAAATCTGCGAACGGGAAGGGACCCGTGAAATGTCCAACTTCAGACATCTCATTTTACAAATAAAGAAACTGAGGCCTAGAGATGGGAAGAGGGTATATATATATATATATATATTTTTTTTTTTTTTGTCTCCTTCTTCTTCTAAACTCTGCTTTTCCTCCCTGCCTAAGGGCAAAGGCAGCCGAAACCAGACTATAACTGCAGGTTCTCTCCAGTCAACTGGGATTCGCTCATGGGTGTGCAGGAAAGTGCAGAGCAGGAAACTGCTTCCGGGATCCCAGCAAGCACGGGGACCTCAGCGCTGCAGTTCATCCACCCTCACAGGTCACACCAGCGCCCTGTGGATTGGTCATTTTGACCTCCTACTTAATTTTAACTATCTCCCTTTCCCTCGACGTGCTCAGAATAGCAAGACTCCGCTCCGACACACCCAGGTGATGAGACCTCTGAACCCCCAAGCCCTCCTTCTGGCCCCAGCTCAGACGTCACCACCCAAAGAAACGCTTCACCCTGTCCCATCCACCCGCTCTTAATGGAGCCTCCATCCACCAAGCACTTAGTATTTATCCAAATTTCCCGGTTACTGTCAGTCTCTCCCACTAGACTGCGGTCTGGAGCGCAGAGAGCTGTCCCAGATCTCCCTGTACCAGGCGCCTATCATTGGGCCTGACACTCAATTGTCGCGCAAGAAAACTGTGATGAAGTTGACATTTAGCGAAAACGGCCCTGGGTCTCCTCCGCTTTAGCTTTTCCCTCCAACCCTCCGGCCTTTGGGATTTCTTGAAGAGAAGAGACCTTGAGGCCACGCTGCTGCGAACTTGGCCCAGAGTGGCTAGTCCAGGAGGAAGGCAGTGTAAGGACAGAGAAGCCCAGAGCTGGTAGGTGGGAAGAGGGACGACTGAAAGGGCGGGGACAGGCGGGAGAAGCACGAGAGGAGCGAGAAAGCAGTCTCCTGTACCCCTCTGCCGTGCGTCGCGACCCGGGTGGGGTGCAGCGGCGGGGACCGCACCGGGCGCCGTGCCCCTCCCTGAGAACAGCCTGCGCCCCCCGCCCCACTTGGCCGCGGCTGGGGGCTGCGGAGCGGGTGGTAAATGGTGGGGGTGGGGGCGCCCGCGCCGAGATGGAGGAGGGGGCGGGGGCGAGGCACGGCGTCTTCTCGCCCCTTCTTCAGCAAGAGACGCGGCGGCGGAGTCCCTCAGCCTCGGTCATGTGATAGTCTCGAAGCGCGAGCTGCGGGGGTCTCGGCGTCTCCGGGACCATTACAAAACGCAGCCAGGAGAGCGCGTCGCTGCCACAGCCTCCGCCGCCTCTCCAGCTCCAGACGGGCCCGGGAGAGCGACAGCCGCTGCGGCGCGGACGGCGGAGCCGCCACAGGCCAGGCCCGCGCCTTCCCGGCGTTCGCAGACGCCCCTTCCGCTCGCGCCCCGCGTCCAGAGCCCCCGCCCCTCGGCAGAGCCCGCAGGCGCCGCCGCAGCAGAAACCACTAAACTTTTTCCCCCCAGGCGACCGCCTACAGCTCTATCCCAGTCTCCGCTGCGAGCCGCCGGAGAAAAGGGAGACGCGGGCTGCTGGAGCCGAGCTTCCTTCTCCTTACCTCGCCTCTCCCCTCCAGGAACACGAGAACTCCACAGCGGACTAAGTGGCTGGTCAAGGGGCAGCGCTCAAGGCGCTGTTAACTCCCGCCGCCCCCGGCCTCCTGGACAACGAGCGCCAACTCGATTTAAAGGGCTAGAGTCCTGGATGTCCAGTCCTTCCTTCCAGCTCTCTGGGCCTGCGCTTCCCTCGGACCGAGAAAAAGCAAAGAGGAGGCCGGAAGGGAACAGGGCCCTCCCCACTCCTTCTCCGCCAGCTCCCACGCTCAGCCTCTGGCCACCCGCGGGAAGACGCCGAGAGGGTGGCGGTGAAGCTGGCGCGCCCCGCTCGCGACTGTGCGCGCCAGTCGGCGACCGTCGGGGCCAGAAGTTGCGAGCGTCGAATTGCTAAACTGGGTCAAGAGGCCAAGCGCGGAGACCGCAGGCCACTGAGAGAAGGCGGGAGAGAAACGGCGAGAGGGTCTTGGGGGGAAAGAGGGCGGGGTGGCGGGTCCGGGAGGGCGGAGTGGGAGTTAGTGGAGACAACCAGGCCCCGGGAGCGGGGTGCGGAGCGACGCTGCGGTCCACTGTGAGCCAGAGGGAGGTGGAGGCGCCAGGGGCGATGCCGCGGCCGGGGAAGAGTTCGTACAGCGACCAAAAGCCGCCCTACTCTTACATCTCGCTGACCGCGATGGCCATCCAGCACTCGGCCGAGAAGATGCTGCCTCTGAGCGACATCTATAAGTTCATCATGGAGCGCTTCCCCTACTACCGCGAGCACACGCAGCGTTGGCAGAACAGCCTCCGGCACAACCTCTCCTTCAACGACTGCTTCATCAAGATCCCGCGGCGGCCCGACCAGCCCGGCAAGGGCAGCTTCTGGGCATTGCATCCCGACTGCGGCGACATGTTCGAAAACGGCAGCTTCCTGAGGCGCCGAAAGCGCTTCAAGGTGCTGCGCGCTGACCACACACACCTGCACGCGGGAAGCGCCAAGGGCGCGCCAGGCGCTGGCCCCGGAGGGCACCTGCACCCGCACCACCACCATCACGCTGCCGCGCACCACCACCATCACCACCACCCGCCCCAGCCGCCGCCGCCCCAGCCGCCGCCGCCCCAGCCGCCGCCGCACATGGTGCATTATTTCCACCAGCAGCCGCCTCCGGCTCCGCAGCCGCCGCCGCACCTCGCGTCGCAGCCACCGCAGCAGCCGCCGCAGCCGTCTCACCCCGGCAAGATGCAGGAGGCGGCGGCCGTAGCGGCGGCGGCGGCGGCGGCGGCGGCGGCGGCCGTGGGCAGCGTGGGGCGCCTGTCACAGTTCCCGCCCTACGGGCTGGGCTCGGCCGCCGCCGCTGCTGCCGCCGCCGCCGCTGCGTCCACGTCGGGCTTCAAGCACCCGTTCGCCATCGAAAACATCATAGGCCGGGACTACAAGGGCGTGCTGCAGGCCGGCGGGCTGCCCTTGGCGTCCGTCATGCACCACCTGGGTTATCCCGTGCCGGGCCAGCTCGGCAACGTCGTCAGCTCCGTGTGGCCGCACGTCGGCGTCATGGATTCAGTGGCCGCGGCCACGGCCGCCGCGGCCGCCGCGGGGGTCCCCATGGGCCCGGAGTATGGGGCCTTCGGTGTACCGGTCAAGGCCCTGTGCCACTCGGCAAGCCAGAGCCTGCCTGCGGTGCCCGTGCCCATCAAGCCGACTCCTGCGCTGCCACCGGTGGCCGCGCTGCCCGCAGCGCTCGCTGTCCCCGCGGCCGCGCAGCAGCCGCCGGCACCGTCCACCGTGTGCCCGGCGGCTGCCGCCTCACCCGCCGTCTCTCTGATGGAGCCCACCGCCCCGAGTGCGGCCGAGAGCAAAGGCGGCTCTCTGCACTCGGTGCTGGTGCATTCTTAGGGTACCTAGCGGGCTGGAAGAGACGAACTCATGGAGACTCGCCTGGCCCTGGACTGCCGGAGAGGGCGAGGGCGCCCTGACCAGGTCGGGTAGAGCTGGCGAGCCCCAGCCTTTGCGGGAAAGGAAGGTATTTAAACAAACCCGAAAGTGGATTCTCCAGTGGTCTGAATAAATATAACACTTCTGGTGTCTGTGTTTATACTATGTTGTACAATCAGAATAATGAAAGCCAATTTTCAGGTAAGAGTTTCTATTGTAATTAAAATTATAAATCCATAAGTTATGGGGGGAGGGAACGAACGAGTTTGGGGAAGCCTCATTCGCTGGCATATTGGAATTGGATTTCTATTCTTACTCCCGGGAGCAGAAGATGGCAGGACTAAACCTCCCTGGGAGAAATCCAACAGAGAGTGACGATGAAACAGACCTCAGCCACCAAGTTTCTTCCCGCGGGTCTCAACCTCTCGTGAACAATGTCGCCTCTCGTGAACATTCTAGACAAAACTGCTATTCACTAAGGAAATCTCGTTTTATTTAAGAAGGAAAAGAGGGAGCATTTGATACCGTTATTTTCCTGGTCGGTGAAATGGACAAGGACACGGTAGCATGAATAAAGCCTCTTTGGGGGCAGTGGGAACCTCACGAAGGATCTTGGGAAACAGTTAAGTTTCTTGGCTCTGACCCGAGGGTCGAGAAGGATAGAAGGAACGGCTAAAGCAATTAGTTTGCACAAAAGAGAATGGCAGCAGCTTAAAGCGCAAAGCCCCAGATTCCAAAAGTAAGTTCGGGAAACATAACCAAAGAGAGACATTAAAGGAGACTTTCTACCTGCAATTCTTTTGTGAATCAATCGGATGAGGCCGTTGAGGAGCCCCCAGACAATGTGAATTCCCATGATCCGTTACATTTGGGATTTTTTTTTTAATCACTTGCATCACGGGATTTTGTTCCCCTAACTCAAGAATGCAAGAAAAACCTGCCACGTCACCCGACAATATTGCTCTTAACGTTTCCAGGAGCGTTTTGTGGCCGTTGCCTTCCAGCCTCCTCGGGACAGATGCGTGAGGATGACCGGTCACGTTTGCGCGCTGCCTTCGATTTGGTATTCCGTGTGCTGTTTGGGCGCGTTCTTCTTTCAGGCGAACTCTTCAGTTTCAGATCCTGAATGGAAAAGAAACTTGCTTTGCCGCTGTTGCTCTTCCCCGTTTTTGAGACCCAGGAATAGCACTTTACTCGCAACAAACTTTTGGGAACGAATGGGGGGCGGTAGGGAGAAGGCAGCTGTCCTTTGCCCCGAGTCACCTCTGGCCTTTGTCCGCGCCGCGTTCGGGTTGTGACTTTGTGCCAAGTTCATGTCTGCCTGTGTTGTACGCGGTGTTCTCCATTAAAGCTTCTCTCTGGATGTGGCGGTGTGAAGGTGTTTCGCTTCTCAAGAGACGAGGCCGCGGTTTGAGTGCCCACTGGGGGAAAGTCTGGGGACTTGGCAAATCCTCTTCCTCCCCTTCTTTTTCAACTTCTGAGCATGAAAGAGGGTGAGTTCACAGGCGAAGCGGCAGCTGGACAGGTTTCCTCCTCCGTGGCTCCTTTTGTCAGCTGGTTCAATATCTGTATCTGTTTTACCCGTTCTTCCGCTGCTTTCCTAGCTGAGCTCTAGTCCACCTCAGTGCGAGAGACTGGATTAGCAAAAACCCGCCACAGTGAATTTTTTCTGTTCCTACGTGAGGTTTATTAGCAATAACCATCACCAGCCCCCAACACCCTTTCCCTTTTCTGAGAGCGGGCTATGGCCCGGGTCCCGGTGCCAGTGGGTGGGGGCTGGCGGCGCCCCATTAAGTATGCGGGGCGGGGAAGAGGGCGCCCGGACTCCGCCACTGCCGCCGAGGCCCACATTCCCAAGAAGCGCGCGCCCAGCCGCGGCGGCCTAGGGGACCTGTTGCGCATCCTCGGCAGCCTGGGCCCTGGAGAAGCGGCAGCGCCACAACACGTGCTCCTTGGAGAGGGCCTGCGAGCTGCAGACCCTGTGGTGCTGCGCGGGAAGGTGGCGGGGCACGTCGAACAGGGGTCCATCTTAAACCAGCTTCACTGTGCCCAGCCAGGCCGGACAGAAGCCTCCTCTAACCTTTCATCAGAAGAAAATAAAGGACCAACGAGGTGACCTGATCATAGTAATGACACTGAGGGGATTTGGGTTACTTCTTAAAAATAAGAATTTCCACGCACTCCTTATTTACAAGTCCCATTGCAGCGTGCAGCTAAGTTTCGTCCTCGCCTGGGAGACAAGTCTCAGTTTAGGTCACTGCCTCCTTGGAGGCACAAACAACTCCAGTGTATCCTATCTCTCAGCTTGAGACTTTGCAAGGTTCCCTGCAGGGTTTTCCTTTACACTAGTCTGAGGCTGTTGAAAGAGAGAAAAGGGGAGCCACTGGCATGGGGATCATAGATTTGGGGTGACTTGGGAGCCTGGCTGCTTTGCCCACCTCTGGGTGAGTTGGTGCCTGAAAGCCCCAGGCTGGGACCCCTAGTTCAGGCGCAGCAAGTCACAGGGCCTGAAGAAGGGCAGTCGCTGGATCTCAGTTGTTTCTTCAAAAGAACATCACATCTCTTCTTCTTTATCCACCCGCCCCAAAAGGGCCAGTGTGCTTTTTAGCGGTGCCCATTGTCCCACTTCCGGGAGAGGGGCACAGTGCAAAGTGTCGTCCAGCACCCAGGGGACTGGCTTAAGTGACAGCCCCTCCTGAGAAGAGAGGAGCCTGTGGGCCAACTCGGCAGAGAAGGATGAGTAATTGACCTTCCGCATTCCTCAGACCCTCTTAGCAACCCAGCCTCACGCCAACTCCCTGGAACCCCTCCTACCTCTGTGGGGAAAGCATGGTTGTTGTGTTTTGTTTTTACTGTAAGGAGAGAGAGAAAGGAGAAGGGAAAGCAGAGTGAGCTCAGAGATGACTCTACTCAAGTTTTCATCCAAGAGGAGACCCTGGTACCCAACGGAAGCTATGCATGGCATTGAAGTTGGAGAACAAGGGAATTCATGTAAATATACAAAGGGGGAGGAGCTTTCTGTCAAAGCGCTGATCCTAAGGGAGGTCCCAGTTAAACCCCCAATACTGACAGAGCCCTGAAGACCCCCTCTTAACTAAGATGGATCTGCAATCTAACTGTAACTCTCAACTGAGTGGTGGTCTCATATGATCTCACAGGTATTCTCTCTCTAGCTACATGTTGGAATAGAGAAAAAGTAAGTTCTGGACATAAGTGAGGTAGAAATAGAGGCACTTATAAATGTATGATCATCTCTGTTCACAAGATTAATAAAATCACTCTTGGTTTGCTAAGTACTGGTGGAGATAACCTGAAATTATGCTCCTGGTTTCCAGGATGATACAAAACACTGTAGTTGTTTAGCTTGTCCCCTACTTAACTGAATGCACAAAACCTTGAGAAACATGGGGAGAGGCAAAGAGGAGGGAGAAAGATTTTCATGTAGCTGCCCTTAAAATAAAAGAAAAAGGAAAACAACTTGGAATGATCTACTTGATTACATTCCCTTGGGAAGATGAGAAGAGAGCTGAGGGTCGAGGGAGAACGAAGCTATTTTAGCTGTGGTCCCTAGGAGAACAGGCCCTCCTGCAAAGGCCAGAATTGGCAAAGTTGGCATCTGGCACTTAGGAAGCCTGTCAGTCAGGCTGGCTTGTGGTCAATTATCTCCTTAAGTAGACTGGCATTAGTCCAGCCAGGGCGGGGAGGGCTGGTTGCATCCGTCAGAATCAGAGCCAGTTAGCTGGAAGTGGCACTGCGGAACTCCAAGCGTCTTTGCATCGGGGGGTTTGGAAAGCTGATCAACACATCTCCCTCTGGGACTCAAAGGTGACACTTGCCTGCTTGGCAATAGTACAGCAAGACTGCAGAAGAGGACAGAAACAGAATGCCTTAGGAAAACAAACATTGACCACCAAAGCCACTAGTTCCCCTGAAATTCCATTCACCTGACAAAACTGCCACTTCTGAGACGCACAAAATTATACAGAGATCCTTGTAAATTGCGGTGGGATTTGACTCCTCCGTTGGTAAGAGTTCTCATTCTTCATTGTACCTGACTATGAGATGGGCAGAAAGGATAGTTTGGGGTCGTGTTTAGGTTTGGATGATATGGCAAGGGTTTGAAGCAGTGTTAGCGCTCCTCAGACTAACACTAATTCACATGTGATTCTGCATGGGGTGTGGGGCAGGGTGGCGTAGATGTTGAAAATGAGAAACTAAAGAAATGGTTTCAAAAGCCAGTGATAACTTCTTTGTGGGTGAAAAGGCAGAGTGGGAATCCAAGTGGAGGTGGGAAGTCCTTGAATTCCAAAGGGCAAAACTGTTTCTCCAAATCCAACATTTTCATTTTGTTCATTGAAAGTATTTTCATTAACTTTATCTTTAAAAGCTGAAATGCTAACTTATACTCTTTGGGGGAGATTGAAGAGATTTGCTTGGGATTTGAATTCAGTCTTAAGCTATTGTTTAAATGCTATGAGTTTGGCAAAACTCCAGATGTACTCTGTCCCAAGCACTTTTCCCCTTAACTATCCTCTGTGTATTTTAAGGAAAATTCAAGCCACATGTTGCTCTTTCCCCCTTGCATTCAAATGTAGTTTTATTGAATTTTAGCATAGTCCATGAAATTTAAATTCTGAGTTTTAAGCCATAATATATTCATATGATCTACAAGCAGTCACATGATATGCACATATATCATTAAGCAGAAAATAAAGCCTCTGAGAACTGTAGTCATATTATTATAGTAACATTTCTCTAAACTGAAGAGCCATGCTGAGAATGCCATATTAAGAAAGGATTTTATAAAATTATCAAAAAATTCAAAAAAGCTGACAGCAATCCATAAAAATATTTTTAAAAGAGTATTTCTTGGAAGATATTTTGGTTATGTTTAGTTTGAGCCAAATAGTTCTTGCCTACCACAAGGAACAGGTCTTTTGTGTGCACGAGACACCCAGGATTTGCTTGTAAGTCACAGATCTCATTATGGCAGCATCATTTAAAAGTGCTTTGGAATAGGCTTTCCCATCTGAGCCACTTCCAGTCCTGTCAGCAACTTCGTAGACAGCATGGTTTTACTGTTACTGAGAATGGATGCTTAGTAAGGAGCTGGAGAGCTGTAATCCAGGCACTGCTGAACTAGATTCATTCCAAAAAGAATTCACAACATTGAAATACACAGATGAGAAAAGGAAGGAAGGAAGGAGGGACAGAGGGAATGAGGAAAGGGGAGAGGGAGAGAAGGAAAGAGGGAAGGAAGGGAGGAAGGAAGGGGAGAGAGAGAGAGAGAGAGACAAATGTGTGCATCTAATATTGACAAAGCAAAAATATTTACAATTTTTAACATAGTACTGCTCTGGCTTTCTCTCAGGAAGCTATAGATCAACTGTTTCAATGTATGTGACTATAACTACTTGACTGAAGTCGTTTTGTCTTGAAAGCAATATTCCTCTTGTCTTAGCATTTTTCTTAGCGAGAGAGGACAGGACATTGTATAACTAACTTGCAGCTCCATTTATTGCCTAAGAGGATGAAGCTTTAGTCTGCTGAAGTATTCAACCTAGGTGAGGATTTTGTGACATTAACTTTGCTGCAATTTATTTTATAGGGATTAACCTAAATCCCCATAGGGAAATGTTTAAGTAAATGATGCTATTTGCATACTGTGGAATATCATTACAAATAATGCTTATGAAATTAAACTCATATAGAAAATGTTTATGAAATCCTATTGAGGGAATAAGCCCAACCCACTAATGTCACTGAACATGTACTAGAAGAGACTACACCAAATATTAACCGTGATACCTTTAGATTGGTGAAATCCCAAGTCATTTTTTTCTTGTTCCCCATATGTCTGAGACTGTTTTAGATTGTCTACATACACCGATCATACTTTACTTTTATAACCGTGGAGAGGATTACTCAAATCTGTCCAGCCAGTATAACTGGCATTTCAACAATATGAATTATTATTTTTAAATGTAGTACCTTAAGTGTGGGAGGGGAAGGAGAGAAGAACTAGCTGAGGACATATACTTTAAAAGCAAAGAGCAGCAAAGACAAACGAACCTCACACACCTTGCCGCCCTCCTGCTGTGGCTTTGACAAGAGCCCATAGCAGCAGACCCTTCTGGTGGGAGGAAAAGGAGGCTGTCGCTTGAAGCATTGACTTTTGGGGAACTTTCAGAGACTCGCTGTCCCATAATGCTGGAATGGGAAAGGTGGAAGCGTTAAAATTACAAAGGGGGCTGGCTAAAGAATAAATCTCACATAATTTTATTACCTTTTTAAATAGCTTCTTCTCTATCTTTTGCATTTCATGAAATTTTGTAGTAGCCTTGAACTTTTTTTGAAACTAGGCAGATAATGAACACGAAGTAAATATAATCTACAAGCTTAGGCATTTCCTTCTAAATGAAAAAATAACATCTAGTTTTCCAAAATAGTAATATAATTTTTCTTTTTCCTAGTTGGCAAATCCTTTTTTTGTGTAGTGACAATGTTTTCAAGGGAAAAGTTTTAGATACTGTTTATACTGGTTTGAGTAAAGCTGTATTGTGTCTTCCCTATCTACCTTGAAATAGTTTATTTTCCCCCAAAAATGCAAAAGCATGTAACTACTCAGAATATGCATGTTTTCAGATGATTAAACATATCTCAACTTTTATGCTAGAAGCTTGATAACCTCTACAAATGACCACAGATCATTGAGACTTGAGTTTTTTTAATAACTTGCACTGGAGAACTAAAATTCTTGAAATTATAAGACTGAAATTTTCACCCAAGAACCAGAGAATCAAATATATCTGCTTTGCCAGTGTCGAGAACAAAATAACATCCTATTTCTCTAATATGCAAAAATTTTGAACCTTAATTCCAGTTATTTCTAGAAAATTCCTTCTCGTCTTCCCTGCCGGGGACCCCAGGCTGACCTGAGCCTGCTTACTCCTGCCTTACAAAGAAAAAATATGAAAAGTTGAATTCATCTGCTAACACTGCACCTCAAAACTTTAGATGTATGTGAATCACCTGGAGAGGTTTATCAAACACTCTCTGCTGGGCCCCATCTCCAAAGATTCTGATTCAGCAGGTATGAAGTGGGCCCGAGATTGCACATTTCTAACAACCTCCCAGGTGATGCTGATGTTGCTGGGCACCTTGAGAAGTTCTGCAAGAAAAGAGATCCTTTCTCATCAGTTTATCAATACCTCAGTTGCAGCCATCTCAGTCAATCAGAAATACCCAAATAACTATGAACATTATAGAAAAGCCATTACGATCTCTATCCCCTTTCTCTCAAAAACTCATTGGTGCCTATCACACTTACCCATCCCCTTGTCTACATATACTAATATATAGTATAATAATAATATATATTAATGCACAGGAGAAACAGAAAAACTCCATATGCCTCCAGAGCTGGAGCACTCCCCTTTATAAGTCACCTGAAGACAGAAAAGTTGGGTCAGAAAGCAGCAGCAAATTTACTTCCTTAAGAAGGTGACTGAGACAGCAGTACTTGAAAAGCGAATGATTGAAAATTAGACCTAGAAGTCAGTTCAGTGCTCTTCCCACTTTCACCTTCTCATCATAAGCCAATCTCTTCCCAAAAGCATTTTAATCAATGGCTTAAGAAGCTATTACTGGGCTTCCCTGGTGGCGCAGTGGTTGAGAGTCCGCCTGCCGATGCAGGGGACGCGGGTTCGTGCCCCGGTCCGGGAAGATCCCACATTCCGTGGAGCGGCTGGGCCCGTGAGCCATGGCCGCTGAGCCTGCGCTTCCGGAGGCTGTGCTCCGCAACGGGAGAGGCCACACAGTGAGAGGCCCGCGTACCGGAAAAAAAAAAAAAAAAAAAAGCTATTACCTTACTGCAGTGCCATGATGTTGGCCTATCACACTCCTACATGACGCTATACACGTTATACTGAGGGATTTTTATATCTGCTATTTTATATAGGGGAGGTAGTTTTATTCTGAGTTTAAATCTACGCAGGCTCAGATCTGCGACTTGGTGACTGGAGCTCATGCAGGTGTACAGAGGATGCATCGACTCAATAAACTCGCACTTTACTTAAAAATGGAGCCATGTAGCCAAATATTTATGAAAATATTTTGTTCTTCAGGGCAAACATTAAATAATGTACATTATAACAACACAAATGTTGCCGGGATAGGAGCTAGGGTCCCCTCTGATCTTTGAGAGTTTATGAAATTTTCTATAGCCTCATCCCAGGTACTGTGATAGACTCACACCCCAGTCTCTCTGGGGAATTTTAGTCAGTGGCAAACAATGTATAGAGGCTTCGTTGCTCCTAGTTGTCTCTGACTTATAACTCCAGCTTCCAGAGACTTGTTTAAATTTATGGATCATCTCAATGTCCAAAAAAAACCTGCCTTTTTATTTGCATATACTCCAGATGTAAACTGGTGTGAGTAGCAAATGTCAATGTCTTGAAGATTTGAGTTTACTTTAAATTCATAGTCTTAAAACTTGAATTCAAATATTTATCATTTCTAAAAGTCATTCTATCATCTCTCTACCAGGAATTTCTCGCTGGTTCCCTTTCAACATCCCATCTAACCTTCTTAGTTTGCGTGGCCTTGACTTTCTTCTTTGACTGTTTGATCTTCCCTCTCCTCTCCAGCTGCTTACTTTGCCCCTCACCCTACTCCACCCCAATATCTGCTAACTCCTTATGAAGGATGGTTTAATTCTTTGTTTCTCTCTTTCCAGACTGTAGCCATTGGGACCTCACTTTCTACTATGAAAGTGGCCTATCACGTTATTTTCCTATATGAGGACAGCTATTTTTATAAGCGGAACTAAGATGTTAGCTATTAAAATCATTTTAAAATCTAACTATACACATATCCATTCCACAAGCTTTTATTCAGTACGGTAGTTCAGAAACTATGCCAGGGGCTGACAATAAGACAAGTTGCCTACTTGTTGCCTACACCAATTACTAAGCTATTATTTCTCATCTCCAAACCCATCCTTCCTACTCTGCTCTCAGGTGCTGGGGCTGAGACTTTGCAAACCCCATTTCTGCTTTGCCAGCTGGCTTTATATTGGATCTGGTAATATGGGGTCTCCAGTGGGAGTTAGCAAAGGTGGATAAGGTGGATACAGAAGAAGGGATTTGCTCCTTCCTGTTTTTTTCCCTCTAGGGCTTTCTTTCTGCTTGGGAATTCCTGGAAGCATCACGAAGGCAAAGTTGCTTCACCCTGCATTTCCTTCCTGTAGCAGCAGCTGAATCAGTTGGAAGTCTTTTCAACACTTGAAGAACCAGACTTATCACACTCCATCTCAGAGACAGCAGGACCACGAGCAGGCTCGCCCGAAGGTTCTGAGCTTTAGCTCCGTGGGGATCACCTCCAAGGGTCTAAGTGTTAATAATTCCAACTTCTTCCCTTTGCACTCACCACCCTAAGGGTGGTAGATGCTTCCTGCAGTTGCTACAGTCTGTCATATCTCAGAGCTCTCTTTTTACCCTTTCAGTTGTTAACATCTTTACACCTAGTTAACTATTCTTTATAGTAAATTTTGTCCGTAAAAACAATTGGCGTGGTTTCTGTCTTCTCAGTGGACTTCAATACATCTGCCCTCAAGGACCAGATAGTCTAAAACGGAAGATGGTCTCCTCTGACAAAGGTGTGTACAAAGTAAGTGCAGGGGAGCATGAAGGAGAATGTTAAGATTCAAATTGATAATACAAAATCAAATGTATAGCTATAGATATGCTAATACATATCAACCAAGAAAAACATTAAAACTTTTCTTTACCTTTGCAAATAATACGATATACTACTTTAAAGCTGTTATGGCGTGCATTTATAGCAGTATGACAGTGTTCTTTCTGCATGACTTTATTGCAACATGGTTTTGAAAAGTTACATCATTTTGCAGCTAGGTTCTGTAATCTCAGTGTCACAGAACCTTCAGGAGCTAATTACCCAGGCTGAAGCTACTCCAGACCACTTTTGGCCTCCACCCTCTAAGAATCAAGGAACAAAAAGGACACAATTCTCCCTGGGAAGGTAGGAGACTCGAAAGCAAAATGGTCAAAGATGAAACAAAACAAACCCAAAAAACACCTCACCACTGGGAACAAAGCAACTAATCAAATAAGTCAAAGGTAAATAGGGTGTTTTTCAAATTTTCTAACTTTGACAATTCTGCTCATGGATGTAACACAAGGATATTAAAACTTTTTAACTATTTACAATAATAAAAGCTAGAATTCACTGAGCTTTTTGATTTAGCTTCTATGAGCTAAATGCTTTACATCCTGAATCTCATGTAATTTCACAACAGCTCTTTAACTTAGGTGTTTCTTTTATCCTCATGTTACAGATGAGAGAGCTGAGGCATAGGGTCTTAAGGAACTTGCCCAAGACCATGCAAAGTGGAGGTTGGGAGTAAGAACTCGGGCTCAAATGAACAAAAGTCAGAGCTCTCTACTGGAGGGATCCTGGCTCATATCCAGCTCCTTAAGACACACACACACACACACACACACACACACACACACAAAAGATAGCAGGTTAGAATAAATACACTTCAGGGACCTCTGTGGTTTCCTATTAGGGCAACAAAGACTCATTTAGAAACAGTAGTTTTGACAGTATTCAAGAAGCTCAAGACATATTTGTGTACTATGGGGTCCATGCAAGTTTTATTATGATGTCAGAGATCAAGTTGACCCACTACATATTATTTTGCTGGTTTGAGATTAATATTTGTGGAAACTTTTTCAAAGTTTCTAAAGGTATCTATCTTTTTCATCTTTGTATCTCTACTCCCTAGTGTAAAACCTGCTCACAGTTAAGTTCCTAATAAAGATTTGTTGAAGAGAAAAAAGAATTTGGTTAATACATACCTCCATTCTGAGTTATTGAATATTCAGATGTGTAGACTATGCCTAAATGCTTAAAAAAAAACTTAGATAACTAAATTCTACTTAGCTTAAATGACTTCAAGAGAGACAGATAGATATTCAGCTACTTTGCCAAGGTCATTTAGCTAGTTTGTGACGGAGCCAGGATTCACCAGTCTCAGAGCAAGCTCAAACCCAGCTCTTATCCACAGTATTAAACTGCTTTGAAAAGTTTCTTAACTTCTCTGTTTCTTAGTTTTCACATCTGTTAAACTGGACAAATAATGCCTATCTAATTAGGTTTAATTTAACCAATAAATAAAATCAAGTATTTTGAAAATTGAAATTCATATTTTCAAAAACCAACTGAGAAATGTTTCTTAGTAATTGGAGGCAGATTGAAGAAACTCAAAAATTAATATGACTCAGTAAAGCAGACCAGTGGAAAAGAGGAAATTGTTTTAGACAATATTTAAAAAACAAACTAGATCCAGGCAATATTTCTTACAACTTTTCAAAGCTGTGTGATGATTTTAAAACCATATCTACAGAAACAATTTCCTGTCTTTAAAATTAATTTTGGTATTATATGGTATTTCCTTAAAAGTAACTTCTCCTGGTTTCAAAAATATTAAAAGCATACTAAAAGAAAAATTGTAAAACAATTTGAACATTATTTAAAATGAAATCTTAGACTATATCGTGATAAGAAGGCAAACCTTGAAATTAACTGTAATTAAAAGTCCTTATGAAAATGTGAATTCAACAGGACGATGAGTAATTCTCTGCCACATAAATCATACTGCTCTTTGCAGCCCAGGCATATTCATTCCCTTACCTCTTTCTCTCCAGTCCCCCTCTCTCTCTGTATGCAACTACTGAATTTTATCTTTCCTTCAAACCCAATGTAAAAACCAACTCTTAAAGTACCTAATACATTGTCAGAACCAAATGTTTCCTTTCTTTTTTCCAAGAAGTCTTACAAGATTTCCTCTGCCCTCCTCTACTCTCTGTTATTAATCTTCCTTATTCTTAGAGCATATTATGAGATCCATGGCACAGTGCGCCTTGATTTGGACTGGGCATGTCACTGGCTCTCCTGCCAAAATGAGCTGTAGAACAGTGTACACTGTATCTGTATTGAAATCTTTGTATTCCTCACTGCATGGTGTTTTTCACACAGTATGGACTCAAGAAGTGTGTGAGTGTGTGTGTGTGTGTGTGTGTGTGTGTGTGTTACAAACAAAATTACCCTTTGCTGGTCTCCTTCAGAGCTGTTTCCTAACGAGATGGGTAGATTCTCTGTTGTACAACTCAATTTGTATCTTATGGTACCCATTTCATGTCTTGTGACATGAAATTATGTGGGACTGATGGCCTTTAATCCTATATACTTACAGCCATTGATAGCACTCAGATTAAGACAGAACAGGTACCCCAACTCTAGGTAGGCAACTTGCTCCACAGCAGATTTAAATTGAGCACAATATCACTTTAAAGTTCTAATCTTAGACATCTCACTATGAGAAATTCTGGGTTTGGGGAGTATTGTCCAAAGGGTGACATGGTGCAATGAGAAGGGCTTGAGCTTTGAACCCCAGTTCTGAAATTTATCACTTCATCACTTTAATGACAATAATTGATTGTTATAGTCTAACATTAATCCTCAAAACATTTGAAGGCAGTAGGTCCTAGTCCAAAATCCTATCCTCATTTTATCTGTAAAGAAAAAAAGGATCAGAGTCAGCTTTCTTCCCAAGGTCACACAGCTTACTCAATGATTGTGTCAGAAGTGGAACTCAGACTGAAGCCCCGACTCTTAACTCCAATGCTATGCTGCTCCATTAAGTTCCTTAGCCTCTCTATTTCTCGGTTTGCTCATCTTAAAAACCAAGCAAATAATTTCTCCCTCACTGGCTTGTTGTAGCAGTCCAGTGAACTTTAGCTTTCTTTCACCTGGAACTGTGGAACTTCATCAAGCTAAATCAATCTGAATTAAGATCTTTGGTAGAAACAAAGGAACATTCTGTATAACACCCTAAATTTCACCCCCTGTTTTTCCAACTGATTATTGGCAACCCAATGCCCCAGCTGTTTTGTGATTGCAGAATTAGGTTTCCGACAGAGCGCAAGATTCAGAGATGCCTCCCTTGGTCCTTAGCAGTTTAAACACACTTGCTGTGAGTGATTGGGGATATTTTAAAAAGTACTTGCCAAGTTTTATGGATAATAGCTTTTCCCTTTATAAGTAGGAACAATGACGTGAATTTACATATGTATCAACCCGACTTGGGTTGGCTGTGTATTAACCACTGGTGAGGAAAATGAAAGTCTAGAAAAGGAAACTGTCTTTAGTTTCACAAAGGGAGGAATTCTTACTCCTACTTCCCACTGAGAAAAATAATGGACAAAGAAAATACAAATGACCTATAGCGACACTGCTAAATCCTTTCCTGTTTTTTCCATCACCATCCAGTGACAATATTATGATGTTGATTTTTTTTTTAAGCTGGTGCCTCATCAATTTTCTTTCTTTTTTCTCTGTTCTTCACATGCAGTGAGATAAGACCAATGAACATGTACTTCTTGATGAATCATTGCCTTTGATCTTCTCTCTGACTTTTATTCAACTACGACATCATGGAGACATTTCCATGGGTTTATATATGACTTTATTTTTGGGGGGGGTGTCTCTCATGTAATAGATGGAGAGACCAGTATTCTAGTGTCTACAGTTCCCTTTCTGCCTGTCAGATATTGGGAAAACTATAGAACTTCTCTGAAATGTAGATTCCTTATTTACAAATGTTCGTTCCACAAACACTGATCAGACGCTCACTACGTAACACATGGTGTGCTGGGAATTGTGCAAGGAGAATAATAATGCTGCCCTGATTTCTCCACAAAGTCTTTGCAAGATGAAATGCTCCATCCAGCTCCGAACGCCAATAATTCTCCTTCTGAAGAGGTCATGGAAATGAAAGCTCTTTGTGAACTAACTGTGCTACAAAGACTAGCATTGGAGATGGTGGTGATGACCATAGGATGGTGATGGCCACAGGAGGAGGATGCTGTGAATAGCTACCATCCTGTGCTTAAGTGAAGGTTGGTGCTGCCCTTCTAGGCTCGCTGAGGATTTCAGAGGCAAACAAAACCTTTATGGGCATGGAAATAGGATAGGAAATGGGAGAAGTTTGGGCCTTGATCTCATGTAGACACCATGGAGCCTATAGCACATATATAAACACTGAGTTCAAGTTCTCAGAGATCAGATTCCTGAGATCTCTATGACATAAAACAATAAGCAGGTTTTTAACACTTTTTACAGACAAGATTCCAGGCAGACTTAGACAGAAACTCAGATATACAAGGGCCTACTGAATTGTAATTTTCTAAGCTGCTCGATGGGATTTTCAGGCTGAATGTTTTTCAGAGTATCTCACCGGAAAAACACAGCCCCAGGACTGATTACCTGCCCCTCCACATACTGAGTATTACTTCTAGTACACTGAGCACTCTATGCCTTGAAAGATAAAAATGAAACACTTGAGGGCTTCCCTGGTGGCGCAGTGGTTGAGAGTCTGCCTGCCAATGCAGCGGACACGGGTTCGAGCCCTGGTCCGGGAAGATCCCACATGCCACAGAGCAACTGGGCCCGTGAGCCACAACTACTGAGCCTGTGCGTCTGGAGCCTGTGCTCCACAGCAGGAGAGGCCGCGACAGTGAGAGGCCCGCGCACTGCGATAAAGAGTGGCCCCCGCTTGCCACAACTAGAGAAAGCCCTCGCACAGAAACGAAGACCCAACACAGCCAAAAATAAATAAATAAATTAGAAAAAATGAAACACTTGACATCCACAACTAGTTTGCTTCTTGAGTTAAATAAAATAAAAATTGAGGAATTAGAAAATTTTCTCTCTCATTTTTTTACATATGATATTGACAAAGCTACTAAAAAGAATCCCAAAGTCATTACACTCTATTACTATCATTTTTAAAACAAAAATATTGAGATTCCTAAATTTCTAAATTAGATGGCTATATGTATATCATATCGTGATTCATACTAAAGCCAAGATTCAGAACTCTACAGCCAAATATCCATTTCATTTTTTGTAACAATGTGATATTGTATATACAGTCAGTGTGGATAAGAATCCAAAATAGAAGTTCGAAATTATTTGTATAGACACAAATCCAAATGCTGAAGGCCAGATATATGTTTCCTACTGCTGCTGTAACGAATTGTCACAAACTTAGTGGTTTAAAACAAATCAATTTTGTTCTTGCAGTTCTGGAGGTCTGAAGTCTGGAATCAGTTTCACAGGGCTAATGTCAAGATATTGGCAGGTTTGGTTCCTTCTGGAAGCTCTGGGTGCAGAATCTGTTTCTTTGCCTTTTTCAGCTGCTAGTATCCACGTGTATTTGGCTTGTGGCCCCTTCCTCCATCTTCAAAGCCAGCTTCCATCATCACATCACCTTATCCTCTTCCGCAGTCAAATCTCCCTCTGTCTGTCAGAAAGAGAAAAACAAATATTGTATATTAACGCATATATGTGGAATCTAGAAAAATGGTACAGATGAACTGGTTTGCAAGGCAGAAATAGACACAGATGTAGAGAACAAACGTATGGACACCAAGGGGGAAAAGTGGTGGGGGTGGGGGTGGGATGAATTGGGAGATTGGGATTGACATGTATACGCTGATGTGTATAAAATAGATAACTAATAAGAATCTGCTGTATAAAAAATAAATAAAATAAAATTCAAAAAAAAAAGTCTCCCTCTGTCTCTCTCTTATAAGCACACTTAATGGTAACATTTAGGGCCTTGAAGATAATCCAGGTTAATCTCCCCATCTCAAAATTCTTGATTTATTC
Organism: Monodon monoceros; assembly: GCF_005190385.1. Taxonomy (NCBI): domain Eukaryota; kingdom Metazoa; phylum Chordata; class Mammalia; order Artiodactyla; family Monodontidae; genus Monodon; species Monodon monoceros. The sequence continues at coordinate 70,562,732 of NW_021703782.1, forward strand.
ACATTTGCAAAATCCCTATTGTCATATAAATTAACATTCACAGGTTCTGAGAATTAGAATGTGGATGTTTTGGGGAGCCATTATTCTGTCTACCACACAGGTGAATCATTCACTAATTGAGGGTTTCTATACACCTCACTCAGATTTTCCACTACATGAAATGACAAAATAACTTTTGATTTCATGTCTTGATCTTTTCTTCAGAGTGAGTTCTAGGTAGAACTCCAACTAAAGCAGCTGGCATTCAAAATCATGAGGCGGGAAAGAATAAAACAGAAGAGAAAGTAATAACTAAAAAAGTCCCATTACACATCCCTCGGGTCAATTGAGGACAAGATGATTTTATATCCAATGAGATCTTTCGCTTGCCCTCAGTCTCCATCTCTTTAGTTAAAGACACACTCAAAGCGAATGGAAGCTAGCCTGTGTTGAAAACCTCAGGAGTAAACAAACCAAAAGATTCTCAATTGGAGATGTTAGTTCTTTGTCCTAGTGGTTCCTCTTGAAACAATTTTCTTTTAGTTTTTGATACTAACACAATATGAATAAGCAAATCAGAAATCTGATTCAGAAGAGTCGCCTAAAAAAGAAGCTCAATTTTCCAGAAATGGCTAATTCCTGGAATTTGAGACGAGTCCTCAAATATTTAGACCAAATACGTACAATCTGACTAGTCTGTAGAACAACCATAAGTATGTTTGAAAGAGTCCTTAACAGCCTGATTTAGGGTGAACAATAGAGATCTTTTACCTTGTTAGGAAAATGCAAATCTATCACAAGAGAAATCTTCATTTGACTTTTGAAGTGAGGATTACAAGGTAGGGAGAGTTTGATCCTTCCAACATTTAGGATCTCATCCCTTAAAAGACAAGGAGTGGGGGGGAGGTGGTGAATATCTGACCTTAACAATCGCTATGGGTTTGAGAACCTTGAATCCACCCCTCAGTATTGATATGCAAAGAAACAACAAGGAAAGGGAAAAGTCGATCCTTACTTCAATGAAAAGACAGAGGTTTTTACTATTTGTAATTCATAAGGATCTTCACGTGTCCACATTTAAAGGAGGGGTGTGTGAGTGTGTGTGTGTGTGTGTGTGTGTGTGTGTTTTGATACTAAATGTAATTCAGGAGTTCTGGTGACAATACCTGGTGACTCCTTTCAAATCATATGACATAGAGCAGATGTCTCTCAGAAATAAGACAAACTTTATTTCATAAAATTGTGCAGAAGGCTATTTTATTTTCGAGAGGATATATAACATGTGCTCAAGTAATACAGATCTGCTCATTTAAAAGTTAACATAAAGCCCCATTTTCCACTGTTGTCATTACTGAGTATATGGAGAAAGTGTTTTGAATTCTAAGTAGTGTTTCCCCCGCGAAACAACTGTAAATATCCTTTCCAATCATAGCAGGGATGGTGTACTTCATTTGTCTCAATAGTTGTGTTCCTAAAATACAAACTCCATTTTATAACTCAGATTCAATGTTAATTATCCCGAACTCCCCACTATGTATGCGTGTGTTAAAAGCAGAGCACACAGAGATTATACGTTATTTCTAATAATAAAACAGCTGAGGCACAAGAAGAAGTGATTGGTTGAAAAACACCTGCAGACAATTCAGACACCAGACTTTTGACTTCCAGGCAGGACCATGAAAAATATACCAATTTCTCTCCCTAAAGCTGAGCAAGTTTTATTAAAATTATTGACTGTAGGTTTAAAATAGAAAGCTTTTTTTATCCTCTAAGGCATTGTTTCAAAGACAAATTCCCTGGAAATTTACTTCAGTTGTACACTTCATCATGTACTATGTTGACCCAGCGTTACTTATCAACAGATTTTGTTTTGTTTTATTATTTGATTAAATATCATCTAACTCTTCTTCCTGGCAGTCAGGGCAATCATCCATCTTGGATGGAGCATTTAGATTTGTTACTTTTTAACCCAAGGATTAGCTTTGCACTTAGGGAATCTTTGGGTAGCATTAAACCCACCCTACAGAATTCTGCGATTTAATTTCACTTATGAATTTAAAGGGCTTACAGCTGTCTTCACAGTTAAATGAGGATTTACTGAGATATTGTCCTTCCCAGTGGCAGAGACAACTCCCCAGCCAGCAGGACTTCTGCACTCCCAGAAGTAGATGGTTTGACCAAAGAGGATGAAATTAGTGCACACACACACAAAACATACCATCTGAGACTTTTAGAAAATGCAGATCAGGGGGGAAATCTTAGAGCATAAATTACTTGGAGGGTTTTTTGTTGCTAGATCTTAGTTGGAGAGATTTGTGTTGTTTCACATGCACAGCTGTGGAGTCTCTGGGGGAATTTCTCGCTCTCTTTTATTTTTGTATATCAGCCAAAAACCAAGATCTCAGCACCAACTGTAGTATCATAAGCCCCAAGTATAGTGTAGTGGATTTTCCAAAGGATGCTAGACAGGAACTGATTAAAATCCAAGGTGGGCATTCTGACAGCTAGGTGACACCTTGGGTAGCACGATGAGGGGAAAGACAGCTGAACAGGTGGGATCCAAGGCTTTGCTTTGTGGTTATGTTTGTTGCTATTACTGTTGTTTGTTTAGTTCTCACTCTGGCTCTAACCATTTGTATAGACTTGGCCAGATTAATGCAGCTTTTGTTATCTCAGGTATCCTGGTGAGATAAACATTTGTTGCACAAATGAATCAGTGAATAAACCTGAAATTAATCTTTGCTATGGGACCATGGCCAAGTGATTTGGTCTCTACTCCTTTATTTCTCTGTCTGATGAGTCAGTCTAAACAATCTTTAAGATTTATTCTGGTTCTAAATATTACTGTTAACATTTACAGAGCACTTACTATGAATTGGGCGCTATTCTAAGCACTTCCATATACCAACTACTTTAACCCTCACAAATCTTTAGAATGTAAGTAATAGTATTACCCACATTTAACAGACAAGGAAACTGAGACAGAAAGGTTAAATAACTTGTCCAAAGTCATATAGCTTGTAAGTGGCAGAATGAGGATTTAACTAGAAAGTCTAACTCCCAACTTCATGTTCTAACCACAAGTCTATACTGCATCTCTAAAATTCTATGGAAAAAAGTAACAATTTTTATGAACTACATCAAACCAGATCTCACTAAAATGTAAACATTTTGGTTTTTATTATCAAGGAATATATTGACCATATCTTTGATTTCCACTCTGAGCTTAATGCTCAGAGTGGAATCCTAAGACCAACCCTGTCTCTTGGTACTCCACCCTTTATGTCATTTCTTAGTTTACACCATTTCTGGCCCTTATCCTGGGTCTCTGCATGAGGCTCATAGGAGAGAGGGCCTTGTTCATCATTCGATAATAAACAGAAGCAGAAAGCTGACTGCTACGCTTTGGGGATGCATTAGAAATGTCCCAGGTGCCAAATGAAAGTCCAGTAGGAGACAGAATACAACTTTCCCGTTTCCCCTTTGGTAACCATAAGTTTGTTTTCTATGTCTGTAAAGTAATAGTCTTTAAATTTACCTCTTTGCCTCCAGTCTTGCCCCCTGTAGCAGAGACTGCTAATTATACCTAATATCCATACTCCCTTCTTCCTTTCTGTAGTAAATTGAGCACCATGCCTCCCAGCTGGAGACTGCATTTCCCAACTTCCCTGGCAGCTCCATATGGCCAAAACTACAATGTCACCTCTGAAGTAAGTTCTGGTCACTAGCCTGAGAATGAAAGTGACATGTGCACCTTCTGAACCACATCCTTCACATAAAGTTGCTTGTCCTCTCCCTCTTCTTTCCTCTTTCTGCGGTCTGGATGGTAATGAGATGGTGGTGAGTTTGACCTTGCAGGAAAAATCCACACAGTAAGGGATGAAGGAGCCACAAGATAAAAGGAACATTTTCCTCCTGGACTGTTTGCCACCTCAAACTTTTATGTAAGAGAGAAGTAAATCTTTCCTGCGGAAGCCACTGTTGTTTATCTTCTGTTATAACCACAAAACCAATACCCTCACTACTAATCCCTGCTCTCTCCCAGCCAGAATCCTTTTTCTGCAATCCAACTAAACTGATCTTATTACATTGCAAATCTGATCAGGTCATTGCCCCATTGCCTTATTTATTTTTGTAGCCTTCCGAGGGCTTAGTACATGATCTTGTTTATAGCAAGCATTCAATAATTTGATTGTTGATTAATAAATTATGAAGCTCATTTTCTTTCTTTTTTTTCCCCCAAATAGGCTTTAGTCAATCCTTAGATCACACTGTGACAGATACCTCAAATACAAGCAACCGGAAACAAGGAACAATTCAGTTTCCTGAATTGAATTATTCAATTCACTACTGCTTCCAACGTATGATCAAGATTTAAACAGCAATAGAGAGCTAACCTGATCACATTTGTTTCTGTGAACGTATGTCTGTGGCTCTGAGACTCTGTCCGTAGTGAAAGAAGCTCATTTTCTAGTAGTACTTAAATTATAAAAATTAGCTTTTAATTGTATGTGGCAGCCTAATAAGTGGATGAGACAGATGACAGCTTGAGGCTTCCTTTGCTTCTGAAATCACCCTAGATGGGCTTCACCCCCCAACTCCATTATCTGATGACCAGCCAAAGGACCAGTAATCTTTCTGATGATGACGTTTATCCAGAGAGGATGGAATTCCCATGTGTGTCACTGGCCACTCTAAAGAAAGAGGGGAATATAAAAAGAAGAGGAGGAGAGAAAACAACACAGAACTCTGTTTAGTGAGAGGCAGTAGAAAGTCATTAGAAATGTATTCATACCGTACTTGTGACCACTACAGATTGTCAGAAATATGGCTTTAGGTGCTATGCTTCCGCTAGGAAGATCATCGTTACAAATTTAGATTTCTATTCAGTTAATATTTGTTAGGCCCCTACTGTGTGCCAAGAACTGTGCATGAGAAGATCTCTCAAAATATTTCAGAAGAACTTTTGTTTGTTTTCAAAACAAACTTCTATTTGTTTTGAAGCTCCACGTGCCCTCCAGAGAGAGTGTCTATAGACTACCTGACGCTTGGCAGGATCTCCCAGAACAAGAGCATATTTGAAGTTCCCCGCATGAATCCTCCCAAGTTCTACTCAAGCTCAACTCCTAGAATTGGGTTAAAATGGGGATAGTGTTAGAAACTCCAAGTTCAGAGCTGACTTCTCCCCTAATATGTATGTTTTTGAAAGCTTTGTTCATTTTCCACCTAGTATAGAGCATCTTAAATTTTATAACCATGAGTTGTCAGTGAGACTCTATCGTAAATTGCCGTCGATAATGCTGCTGTTTTTCACAAAGCACTCCATTATACTTGTCATCTGGAAAGGAACGCCACATTTTTGTGTGACACACAGAACAAATTGCACCAGACAACTAAAGGCACCTGGGCAACTGATGCCTTTAGCTGGGTTCCTGCCATTTCTCAATATTTTGTATTCATGTTCTGGTTTTGTTCTTCTCTTTATTTAAATTTTGCACCTTAAAGAAATGAATTAATCTAGATGTTAAAAGGCAATGAGGATCATTTGAAATGCAAAGTGGCCTTGGTCACCGTGAAGTTTTCAAGTGACACAAGTTTTTGTTGTTTTGCCCATTGAGTGTAGTTCACAACACAGAGAACAAAGCCACAAGTTTTAAGGCAACGTAAATAATCCAAATTCACCAATTGCTAAAAAAAAAAAAAAAAAGCAGCAGTATGCTTTCAAAAAGTGATCTAAACCCCATTAAAGTTTTGAAAATACCTGTTGTCTTGAACAGAAGAAACACCTGAAGCCTTGAGGCAGAGTAGCTGTCCAAAGAAAAACACACATAAATATTTCATGGGAGGAATTTTTCAAGGTACATATCAGTTCTCCAAACCAGTGAGACAGCTAACATTCATCGCCAGCATAGGTCGTTTGAGTTCCATCTGGCGGAAGGGTGTCAGGTAAATTCTAAACATTACACACTTCCTTGGTCAGCAAAAGCTCTATATTCTGAAGGACAATGAGATCTCCATGACTGTGAGATAAGAGAAATAATAATAGTAATAATAATAACTGCCAACATGTCTTAAAGGCTTACTGTGTGCTAGGCTCTATATTAAGCACTTTATCTGGATTATACTATTTTTTATTTTATTTTATTATTTTTTTGGCTGCACCTTGTGGCTTGTGGGATCCTAGTTCCCCAGCAAGGGATCGAACCCGAACCCTCGTCAGTGAAAGCGCAGAGTCCTAACCACTGGACCACCAGGGAATTTCCATAAAATTTTTTTTAACATCAACCCTTTGAGATGGATGCTTTTGCCCTATATTACAGATGAAGAAATGGAGGCCTAGAGATGTTGTTAATGTTGTACAACTAGTAAGTGGTGAAGTAAAGATCTGAACATGATTTTTTAAATTAATAGACTTTCTTGTAGGTTCACCACCATTCTGCTGTGGCAGGGCTGACTACCATGGGCATGTTGTAGGTGGGGCTGGCCGCTGACTAGTTGACTGCTAGGCCCTGCCTTGTGCAGTGGCTGCAGCCCACTTATGGGTGGGGCTGGGTCCCAGCACAGCTGGCTGCATGGCCTGGGGAGTCCTGGGGCTGATGCCAGCCTCCTGGTGGGCAGGACTGGGTCCCAGGGAGGTGTGCTTTTGGGCCCTGGCAGGGCTGAGGCTGGTGCAGGCCTGTTAGTGGGTGGGCAAGACCCCAGGCTAATAGGTTAGAGGGAGGATTCCAAGATGGCACTTGCCAACACCAGTGTCCTCATGGTAATGAGCTCCCCAACGTGGCTGCTGTCAGCATCTATGTTCCCAGGATGAGTCCCAGTTGCCTTCTGCCTTTCTGGGATGCTCTTCAAGATTAGCAAGTGGGTCTGACCTAGGCTCCTTCCATATTACTGCCTCTGCGCTGGGACTTGGTGCCTGTGAGATTTTGCATGTGCCCTTTAAAAGCAGAGTTTTTGTTTCCTACAGCCCTCCAGCTCTCCTGTATGCAAGCCGCGCTGGTCTTCAAAGCCAGCCATTCTGGGGGCTCATCTTCTCAATGCAGTACCCCTAGGTTGGAGAGTCTGATGTGGGACTTGGAGCCCTCACTCCTTGGGAGATTCCTCCCATTTGTGGGTCATCTCCCCAGGGGTGTGGCTTGACTATACCATGTCTACATCCCTCCTACCATCTCATTATGGTTCCCTCTTTATATCTTCAGTTGTAGAAACTATTTTCTGCTAGTCTTCAGGTTGTTCTCATAGATAGTTGCTCTGTAAATAGTTGTAATTTTGGTGTGCCCATGGGAGGAGGTGAGTTCAAGGTCTTTCTATTCTGCCATCATGGCCACACCCTCCCTAGAATGTAAGATTTGATGTACAGGTATTCGATTGCACTGCCTATGTGTCTTTAATAGTAAAAACAAAAAGCAAAAGCTTTTGTTAGTCTTAAGGTTTTCACACTCAGTTGCTTTGATAAAGGAAAATTGGCCTAACCCATCCTGGTTTAGAGTACAAGGCTTTCAAATCTAATATGGTCAAAGTTTCTCATGAACATCTTCAAAATTATGTTTAAAATATAATCTTAGACACTGTCTGTATTTACTCTGAAATAGGTGTTGCTGGATTTGTGGCCAGAACTATTATATAGTAGACTCACTTATAATTTTTGTTTCTCTCCTTGAAGTAGAATTATCAGCATCCTTTTAATTGTGGTCTGAAAGGCAGCCAAAAGAAAGTTGTATGTAAGTACAATATACATACAACTAGCCTTTAAATGACACCATTGATACCAATGATTACACAAAAAGCACTTGTTTTATGCAGGGCACTTGAGATAAGCCTGACTCTAAACCTACAACTTGAAAATAGAGGACACTTTATACAAACTTAGCAGCTCATTTTAAAGCAGTTACATTGCATTGATGTTAGTGTTCTTCATCATTTTTTTAAAAAATAAGCAGCTTTTGTTGTTTCTATTATATATGACCCTTCTCTCTTAAGGGAGGCAGTTATAATGAAGGTGTCCTACTCAATTCGCCTCTATATTCCAGCCTTTCCAGTTTGAGGATCACGGAATTGCCCTTCTTGGTAGTACTAAACTTTCCTTGGGAACTTGTTTTTTTAAAGAAGTGTTAAATTCTTATAGTATTAACTGGGAGAAGTCTCATTTCATCGTTTATGATTTTTATAGATTTTATTTTCTCTCGAAGACATTTTTAGAAGTTTGAAGGTTAACGGTTAAGTGGGAAGTCTTATTTTTCAAGATAACCCTTAAAATAAAATGGTTTACTAATTGATTTCCACCCAAAAAGACTTCACTAGTAGAAATATATGGGTGTCACTGGCCACTTGTAATTTTTCTTAAATACGTTAAATAAAATTAGAAGCTAAAGTGGTATCTTTGAGTGCTTGGTGCATAACCAGTGAAATCATGGCACAAAATGCTCTCTCAACTGCCAGGAACCCCAAAGTATTTGAAAAAGAGTCTCAGGCAAGAAATGAAAGAAATGTGTTTAAGAAAAATTTTTGTTTTCCAACAACTATTGGCTAATTTAACAATGATTTTACATTTCAGCACCTGCTGGGAAAGAGCACTAAGATACAGCTCCCACAGAGAGGGGTAAACAGCTTGCTCTGTAGACAGCAAGCTAGTGAAACAGAGCGTCACTGTCCTATAGTGACAATGGATGCTGTGGTTCTTAGCTCTCTCCATGGCACCCTGACTTCAGCTTTACTTACGATGCTGGAGATGGACAGGTGGTGTCAGGTCTGTGCTGAAAGAATTCTCAGGAGGCTCAGGGAAACAGTTAAATTCACAATAAATTTAAGTTATTAAGTGGCCAAAAGCTTACTTCCTGCCTATGGATGTTCTGAAGACTCGATAGGAATCTACCTTTCCATTGTTATGTATGTTCACTTTCCTTCTGTGAGTAATAATTATAACAATCCTCATTAACGTTTTCGGACTTACTCTTCACTAGGTTCTGGGCTACTAGCACAGCCTGCATTATTTGTCATTCTTCATTCGCACAGGACTCTGGTGCTTTCATTATCTCCATTTACAAGTACGGAAAATGGTTTGGACAGTTCCTGTTTCACACAGTGACTAAGCGGCAGAGGCCAGTGTTGAACCCGGGTCATCTAACTCCACAGCTCACCCTCTTAACCACTCTTTTACCATCTACTCCATTCAATAAAGGATTCCTCATCCTTACCAGTTTTACCCATCATAATCACGCCAGTGCTCTATTCGTCACTATCAACTAACTAGGCATATCATATTCTCTAAGAGCTTCTCTGCATTCTATAAAATGTCTTGTTCTTGCCCTAGGCATAAACAATGGGAAGTGGGGAGGGGTGCAGAAAAAAAGGGTCTTCTCACCACTGAAGAGCAGATTAATTCACAATTAGCAAAGGCTAAAAGGTCCCTTTCTGAAACTTTTGCTTGGGGGCCTAGAATTAAAAGTTAGTCACTGAATCCTGTCTCTTTTTGGGGAGAAGATCCATCACTGGACAAACGCTAACTTTCTAGGTCTCAAGTCTCTTTTCCACAGCTCAACTGAGACAATTCCCTGATGTGGAATTTACGTGTGGCGCCTCCGCAGGCCATATGTACACGTCTTTTGTGCTGACTCTCAAAACTTGATTTTCTACTTTTTCAACTGTATATTATGAAAAACGTTCAACATGCAGGGAAGATGAAAGTATTAAAAAATAGTATAATGAACAGCCATAGACCCATCACCCAAATTCAAAACCCATATACCTACATAGATATGAATATATTTTGGCATATTTGAATATATCTTTCTATTTATCATGACCCTTCACTATTAAATGCTGTGGTGTACATCTTTAAGAATAAGAACATTCTCTTACATAATCATATACCATTAACACATCTAAGAAAATTAACAATGTTTCCCTAATATCATATTATACTCACTCCAAATTTGAATTTCTCCATTTGTGTCCAAATTGTTTTTTATGGCTGATTTTTTTTTTTTTTTTTTTTTTTTTTTTGTGGTACGCAGGCCTCTCCCTGTTGTGGTCTCTCCCGTTGCGGAGCACAGGCTCCGGACGCGCAGGCTCGGCGGCCATGGCTCACGGGCCCAGCCGCTCCGCGGCATGTGGGATCCTCCCGGACCGGGGCACGAGCCCGCGTCCCCTGCATCGGCAGCAGACTCTCAACCACTGCGCCACCAGGGAAGCCCTCTGGCTGATCTTTAAAACCAGTATTAAGATAATATATAGGCATTGCAGTTCGTTGTTGTATCACTTTAGAATTTTTTATTCTACAATAATCTTGCCCCATCCCTCTTGGTTTTTTAAAATAACACCAATATTTTGAAGACACCAAGTTCTTGTAAATGTTCCACATTCTGTACATGTTTAATTGTTTACTCCTGGAGTCATTTTAACTTGTTCCTTTAGCTTTCATATTTCCTGTAAACTAAAAGTTTAAGGGTTCAAATAGATTTTGGTTCAACATTTCTGGCAAGAATACTTCATAGGGGATGTATTCATGCTTGGAGTACACAACATCAGGTATGTCATTCTTTCTGATCTAAGTTTGATCATTGGTTACGATGGTGACAGTGAGATTTCTCTTTTACAAAGCTATTTCTTTCTCTTTGAAATTAGCAAAAAATTTGTGGGGTTATACTTCGGCACCATTAAAACATATTGTTCCACTACATCTTTTCACTTAAAGGCTTTATAATCAATTGATGATCCTTCCATTTACCATTTCATGATTGGCTTTCATTCTTCTGTGAAAAGCCTGAAATAACTATTTTTCTCTGTGTGGTTATGATGCCAATTTGATAGCTTCATGTGTTTTCAATTTGGGAGTTTGATTTTAATTTTAGAGTTTTTCTTTTATATTATTTTACTTTTTTATATAAAAAAAACTCTTAGAGAGTTCAAAGTTTAAAGTATATGAAAAGGCATATATCCAGAAAGCAAAGACTTGAACAGATAGTTGTATGTTTGTAACAGCGTTATTCACAATAGTTAAAAGGTGGAAACAACCCAAGTATCCATTGATGAATGAATGCAGAAACAAAATGTGGTCCATACATACAATAGAATATTATTCAGCCTTGAAAAGGAAGGAAATTCTGACAAATGCTACAACATAGATGAAATTTCAAGACATTGTGATAAGTGAAATAAGCCAGTCAGAAAAAGACAAATACTATATTAGTCCACCTATACGAGGTATCTAAAGCAGAAAATTCATAAAGAGAGAAAGTAGAATGATGGTTGCCAGGGGCTGAGGGAAGGGGAGAATAAAAAGTTGTTTAGGGCTTCCCTGGTGGCTCAGTGGTTGAGAGTCCGCCTGCCGATGTAGGGGACACGGGTTCGTGCCCCGGTCTGGGAAGATCCCACCTGCCGCGGAGCGGCTGGGCCTGTGAGCCATGGCCGCTGAGCCTGCGTGTCCGGAGCCTGTGCTCCGCAACGGGAGAGGCCACAACAGTGAGAGGCCCGCGTACCGGAAAAAAAAAAAAAAAAGTTGTTTAAATGGATATAGTTTCAGTTTTGCTAGGTGAAAAGAATTTTGGGAATTGAATGCCCAACAATGCGAATGTACTTAATACTGCTGACTGTACACTTAAAAATGATTAAGATAATAAATTTTATGTTATGTGTATTTTAATCACAATTAAAAATTTTAAATTGAAAATAAAAGTATATGAAAAGAGCCCAAGAGAGGATGGCTTCACTGGTGAATTCTACCGATCATTTAAAGAAGAATGAACACCAATCCTTCTCAAACTCTTCCAAAAAATTGAAGAGGAGGGAACAATTCATTTTATGAGGCCCAATTCATTTTATGAAGCCAGCATTACCCTTATACCAAAGTCAGACAAGGATACTATAAGAGAAGAAAATTACAGGCCAATATCCCTTATGAAGATAGATGTAAAGTCCTCAACAAAATACCAGCAAACTGAGTTCAGTAACACATTAAAAATCCTACCCTGGGCTTCCCTGGTGGCGCAGTGGTTGAGAGTCTGCCTGCCGATGCAGGGGACGGGGGTTCGTGCCCCAGTCTGGGAAGATCCCATAAAAAATAAAAAAATAAAAAATCCCACCCCATGATCAAGTGGGATTTTTCCCTGTGATGCAAAAATTATTCAACATACACAAATCATCAAATATGATATACCACATTAAAAGAATGAAGGATAAAAATCATATGATCATCTTGATAGATGCAGAAAAAACATCTGACAAAATTCAACATTTGTTCATAAAAAAAAAACCTCTCTATAAAGTAGGTATAGAAGAAATGTAACTCAATATAACACAAGCCATATATGACAAGCCCACCGCTAACATCATATTCAACAATGAAAGCTGAAAGTTTTCCCTCTAAGATCAGAAACAAGACAAGGATGCCCACTCTTGCCACTTCTATTCAAGATAGTGCTGGAAGTCCTAGCCAGTACAATCAGGCAAGAAATAGAAATAAAACCCATCAACATCAGAAAGGGAGAAGTAAAATTATCTCTGTTTAGAGATGATATGACCTTACATATGAAAAACCCTAAAGCCTCCATCAAGTAACTGTTAGAACTAATCAACAAATTCAGTAAAGGTCCAGGATACAAAATCAACACTTAAAAAAATCAACTGCATTTCTATACACTAACAATGAACTATCCAAAAAAGAAAGTAAGAAAACAATTCCATTTATATTAGCATCAAAAAGACTAAACTACTTAGGAGTAAATTAAACCAAGGAGGTGAAAGATCTGTACACTGAAAATATAATCTTTGATAAAAGAAATTGAAGACACAAAGTATTGAAAGTTATCCTGGGTTCATGAATTGGAAGAATATTGTTAAAATGTCCATTCTACCCAAAGAAATCTATAGATTCAATGCTATCTCTATCAAAATTTCAATGGTATTTTTCATAGAAATAGAAAAAATAATTCTATTGAATAAAATTCATATGGAACCACAGAAAACCCCAAGTAGCCAAAACAGCCTTGAGCAAGAAGAAAAAACTGGAAAAAAAAGAAGAAGAAAAAACTGGAGACATCACACTTCCTGATTTCAAGTTTTATTACAAAGCTATAGGAATCAAGCCAATGTAGTATTGGCATAAAAACAGACACATAGACCAATGGAATAGAACAGAGAGCTCAGAAATAATTCCAAACATATACGGTAAATTAGTTTTCTACAAGGGCATGAAGAATACAAAATGGAGGAAGGATAATCTCTTCAATAAAAAGTGCTGGGGAAATTGGATATCCATATGCAAAAGAATAAAATTGGACCTATATCTTACATCATACACAAGGATCAGCTCAAGTGGATTAGCCTTAAATGTAAAAATTGATACCATCAAACTCCTAGAGGAAAACCTAAAACAAAAATTCCTTGACATTCGACTTGGCAATGATTTGTTTTAGATATGACCTCAAAAGCAAAAATAAGCAGGTGGGATTCTGTCAAACCAAAGAGCTTCCACACAGCAAAGAAAACAATCAACAAAAAGAAAAGGCAATCTATGGAATGCTAGAAAATATTAGATCGATGGAAACAGTGGAAGTTACACAAACCTTCTACAGCAGAATCTCTGGAGGTTTTTATCTGCACTTTTACTCAAGTGGAAGAAAATTGCTCCTGCAGCTCCCTCTGCTACCCAAGCACACCCTCACCCCCCCCCAACTCCCCCGCCACACACAAACTATACACCTCAGTGTGGTAAAGAGAGTAGATTTTAGTTTTTTTTTTTTTTTTTTTTTTTTGCGGAGCACAGGCTCCGGACGCGCAGACTCAGCGGCCATGGCTCACGGGCCCAGCTGCTCCGTAGCATGTGGGATCTTCCCAGACCAAGGCACGAATCCGGTGATCGGCAGGCGGACTCTCAACCACTGGGCCACTAGGGAAGCCCCTAGACTTTAGATTTTGATAACAAATGCCATCAGTTCCTAATTGTTATTATTCTCTTTGTCAAGATCCCTATTTGTGTCTGATTTTTATACCTCCTAATAACTTTGACAATATAACAACAAATGTTTGTATTCAAAACTAATGCACGGAGGACTTCCCTGGTGGTCCAGTGGCTAAGACTCCGTGCTCCCAATGCAGGGGGCCCGGGTTCGATCCCTGTTCAGGGAACTAGATCCCACATGCTAAGAGTTCACATGCTGCAACTAAAGATCCCGCATGCTGCAACTAAAGATCCCGCATGCTGCAACTAAAGATCCCGCATGCTGCAACTAAGACCCAGTGCAGCCAAATAAATAAATATTTTTAAAAACTAAATATTAAAAAAACTAAACTAAAAAAAACTAATACATAAAGCCCCCCAAAAAAACTAATGCATAAAGCCCCAAACACATAAAGCAAAAATGATAGGACTGAAAGGAGAAATAGATGAATCTATAACTATAGTTGGATATTTCAATACCCCTCCCTCAATGACTGATGAAATAGAAAACTTATACAGAGTCACTTGAGTTGGAGTTAGCTAGGCCATTCTTATTAATGGTGACTACCATTTCTCTACTTAAGTTCTAGTTGCTTTGACTATCAATCCTATTCCTTTCCTGATGTCTGGCAATGGAGTATGCTTAAAGTGGCCTTTCAGCTTCTGATAGGTTAGGGACTTAGAAAAATGAGAGTATAAAAGTTGAATAACTAGCAGTCCAGGAGATTGAGGGTATTGAGATCATGTTAAACAATCAAACAGTCACTCTCACTGATACTTGTAGAATTTCCAGGAAGTGCACTGATTTAAGAACATTTCAAGCAACCCCATCACCACCATGGGAGGGCCACATAGGGCTACTGTGCTACAAGGACCTTAAAGGGCCTCTTGAAGAACTAGAGTTGCTCCCCGCCTCAATGTGCTGGTAATCCAGGAAATCCTGGAAAACCAAGGTTTCTAGAACCCCATCAAGAAATGAAAACCTTTGCCTTTAATCTTGCAGGAACTTACACAGTAGCAACAATGCCTGCAACCATACTGGAAAGATGTGCCCTAATGGAAGATCTGACTCTGTAATGATTAGGAAGTCTAAAAGCTCTCCTCTAAATCACTCTGGCTCAAGTTCTTACATCTCAGAGCTATTCCAAATTTTTAGGAAATATAGAAAACTCATGATACATCTTCTCTTGTATCCACTGATTAGAAAAGATCAAGTATTAGGCCTAGAAGAAATATGGTGAGAGTGTGTATGCTAGCATACTAGTCATCCAGCAAAGAACACCTGACCCATGCGTGCTCTTCGGCAATGAAGATGCAGACAAACATCACAGCCATGGGTTCCCAACATAATTGTTTACAAATTGTTACAAAGGCTGACCTCAGTCCATGACATAGTCAACACTCAAGGCAGAGTAATTCATATGTTATACCAGCCATGAAGGGTTTTTGAGGAAAAGGGATAGAAATTATACAGGTCTGGCTATACCTTGGAAGATTAGTCCAAAACAGAGAGCACCTTGAAGATGTAAGTGGGAAAGTTTCTTGACTATTTCTTAGAGACAAGTCTGATTCACTGGTTTCTAGTACGTGACTTATACTCTGAAAACTCACTGTAGACCATTTTTGTAACTTATTTGCATAAGTTTTCAAGCCTCGGATGTGCTAACTTCCTTAAACGTCTTTGGAAGCAGAAATCAGGAGGCTGACACATTTTCTTAAACAGAATAAATGACTGGCCTTTATCACATTTAATCAAATAACTTTTAAGGTAAATACATAAACACAAAACTGAGTGAGTATGTAAAGATGTGAAACTGAGACTGGGGAAGGTCACCAGGGGCTGCTCAGACTTCTAAGCCATTGGGCTTCTAGGTTTCCTTCTAAGAATGTGACTTTTCTAGAAAACGGTGAGATCCACACCTTCTACCACATAGCAAAGACCCACCCTTTGGGTGAACTAGGAGGTTTAATTTTCCGATTAAGCTTGGATAAATGAAAGGAGATTAAAGACCTCCTCAACTGTGAGGCAGAGCCCTTGTTCAGAATGGAACGTATCACTGGCTGGGATGGACTGCCCTCCGGGGATGTGCGAACCACAGTACATAGAGAGCAATAATAAAGACTAGGAGATCTCCAACCAAGAAGGCTGGGAATACAGGGAGGAACTAAGAGCTTTTCATGGTATTTGAACCTAAACAACTAAGTCTGTCAGAGCAGATTGTAATACCTGCTACCTCCCTCCCACAATACAAGATTTTACGTTTTTCTATTTGGGGGTTCAAGTGTACACAAGTCTACAAAGTACGAAAAAAGGAGAAATCGAGGAAGGAAGCCAATACACCAATTTTGTCCAAAGGCTGTGTTTATACTCCACGCTTACTGGGTTTGGTGCTAAGAAAGAGTTTGCTAACAGTCACTCTGTGTTATAAACTAGGCCAGAGCACTTCATTTTGGCCTTGGGAGATTAACCAGCCACTTGAATGCTGATTTAGTGCTTAAAGGACTAAAGACTTTAAAAGTCATGGGGCTGTAGCTTGCAGAGTTTTCAAAATAAATCTTCCAGGCTGTAATACCAGGCAGTGCAGCTGCATATATTTTTAAAGGGCAAGGTCTGTATCCATCTCAAACAATTTCTATGAATTTCAAAGAACGTAAGACTTCAATATCTTCAAATTATAGTATATTTACCTTCTGTAAACTCTCACCCCCCAAAGAAACTATTGGACATTTTTAAACCTATCACTTTAATGTGAATATATTTGTTTCATATCCCATTGGTACAGTGGACACAAATATCATAGTTGGTTATGGGGCAAGAAATTTGATTGAAAAATGACATTTAAGGAAATATTTGCTAATGATGTTGAAGTTAAAGATCATTCTCCTTTCACCTAAGAAACACTTCTGTTCTAGGCTTTGCTGACAGTAGGAGAAACCTAGTTAAAATCTCATTAAAGAACCATTCCAACATCACAGGGGCTTAAAAGAAAGACTTAACATATTAATTTGCAGAACAAAGCCAGCCCAAGCCTACAAACAATCTATTAGCACATTTGGCAATGCAGGGCTTTAACACCCAGTTATTCCTACAACCTCAGGAAGCCAGGGCCTTCTTGCAGGCTTCCCTCATCCTCACCCCTCCCCCAACTCCTTTGCACCTGGACCCTGGTTTTTGTGTGTGTTATGAAGAGGGTTATTTTGCCATGGAGGGAGGGGGACTTTCATGACTTCAAACATGGACATTAGATCAAGTTTTTATCTTCTCCCATAATCCTGTCTTTGATGTCACCAGACCGAAACCTCTCAGAATAGAAAGAGGGAGATGTGAAAAGAGGGCTAGTTAATTTATATGTTTAAGTGCTGCTGCCCTAATTCGCTCGGGTAGCATTTTCATTGTCTTCTGCTTTGCATCCTAAAGGCAGGCTTACACCAGGCAATTATGAATGGCCCCTCTGAACAAATAATTGAAATTCACAAATTGTGGAGTATGGTTAAACAACGTCTGGGCTGGAGGTGTGAGGTCATACATATTCCCTTGGGCATTATTAAAGTTACAGGCACTCTCCTCACAGGCTGAGTATTTGTCTTACATTAGCTTTAATGGCAACTAATCAGGTAAGCTACATGTGCTAAAGACTAAATCATTTCGCAGAGTCACTCTCTACAAAGCAATCAGGGATCTAAGGCTCCTTTGCTCTGTGAAAACAGCAAATTCTCCAGGAAACATGGGGTTCCAATATGGCTATCCAGTCTCAAAAACAGAAGTGAGTATAAAATGGATTGGATTCCTGGAAAGAAATCTTTTGAGGGTAAGAAAAAATATGACTTATGGAAATAACTGACAGTTCTACAACGCTAAGAGTTCACTTTTCCTCTTCCACACAGCTAGGCTAGTGTCATCTACAAAGGAGGCTCAGGGTAAATATTCAACGACTAGTATATTTGCACATGTGCAAACTCACACACCCTTAGCTGACTAATTACAAACTAATTACTCCCGGCCAAATTCTACCCTCTGCTGTGTATGTCCAAATTGCGTATTATAGCAGCAAGCTCTCCAAGAAAAAGATTGATACTGGCCTATAAAACATAATAGTATCTTGCATGATCACAGGTATTTGTTCTAAAGTAGGATTCAGCATAAGCCATCACAAGCAGCAGTTTTAGAATGGGCCTGTTCAGTGAACTTTTAAAGGAATCTCTTTTAAAGGAATCTCTTAGTAAGGTAAGACTCATTTCTGAGGCTGTCCTCTATGCAAGACTCCAAATTAATGGCCCGTCCCACATCCTAGTGAGAAAGCCAATGGATCTCAACAGAATGTTGTAATAAAAAAGTTGATGAAGAGTCTTGCCCTTCCTCCTTATTTCCTCGTATCTATTGGGCTACTGTGTGGTGTGAAAAGGAAAACATGTGAATTGGAAAGTATGTAATAATAGTATCTACTGCTGAAAATGGTGAGTCAAATTTCCTGGGGGACTCCAAACTCCATCAAATATACCTGTGCAAAAAACTCTCCAGTTTTTTCTACCAAGTACAAGGAGATTTGTTGTGTTCTCCCAACAAGATTTCCTAAAGTTAAAAGTTAGAGCAATGAAAGAAGGAACTGTCCCCTCTCTCCAGAACCTTAGTTAATACTGTGATCTTCTCATACAAGATCCTGTTTCTTCTACAAAGTGTTTGAATTGTCAAGGAAATCCCAGAATTAAAGATTGGGGATTGGACTTGCAGGAATTTATAGCTGTTTGTACAGATGTGTGCAAATAGGTAAGCAAAAACAAACAGATACAGAGATTATTCATTGCAGCATTGTTTGCAATCATATATTGGAAATAATGTAAATAGGGACTGGTTAAATAATATCTAATTCCAATTTAGAATAAATATAAGCCACAAAACTCAAAACTCCCTGCAAACTGAAATCAAAATAGCTTCTTTTTCATTTTATAGATTCTGAAAATATTTTGCAACACATTTTGTATAAATTAATCAAAATAGGTCTCTTCCTTCCTGTTTCCCTTTCTTCCTTCCACTCTCCCTTCTTTCCTTCCTTCCTTTCTTTTTCTTTCTTTCCTACCCTGCTTTGCTAGTGCCCCAAGTAGGTGTTCTCAAGCAATGCAACATTTGATACATCTATAGATATTTGTAGAAATGATGTGTGATATATATTGTCAACTTAAAAAAAAATAGAGGTAGAATATCATGTATAGTGTGATAACATTTATCAAACAATACTAGTTGTAAATGCCTAGAAACATTTATAGAGGTGCCTAGAAGTAACTGGTAACAGCGGTTAACTCTAAGAAGTGGGACAGGACCGGGGGTGGGGGGGGGTGGGAAAGGGATATTCCCATTTTCACTCTATAGCCTTTCATATTATTTTAAAATGTGTTTTTTTCTTACAGTGTTATTGAGATAAAATTACAGAGATATAATTTGACATACATCACTGTATAAGTTTAAGGTGTACGGCATAATGATTTGACTTAAATACATCATGAAATGATCATCACGATAAGTTTAGCAAATGTCCATCATCTCATATAGACACAAAATTAAAGAAACAGAAGAAAATATATTTTTCTTTGCAGTGAGAACTCAAAATTACTCTCTTAACAACTTTTCAACTTTTCATAACATACAACAGTGTTCATTATATTTATCATGTTGTATATTACATCCCTAGTACTTATTTATCTTATAACTGGTAGTTTGTACCTTTTGACCACCTTCATCCAATTCCCCCTCCCCTCACTTGCTTCCTCTGGTAACCACAAATCTCATCTCTCTTTTTATTTTTTTTTAATTTTACTTTTATTTTATTTATTTTGGTTTGCATTGGGTCTTCTTTGCTGCGCGCGGGCTTTCTCTAGTTGTGGCGAGCGGGGGCTACTCTTGGTTACAGTGCGCAGGCTTCTCATTGCGGTGGCTTCTCTCATTGTGGAGCACGGGCTCTAGGCGTGCAGGCTTCAGTAGCTGTGGCACGTGGGCTCAGTAGTTGTGGCTGGCAGGCTCTAGAGTGCAGACTCAGTAGTTGTGGCGCACAGGCTTAGTTGCTACGCGGCATGTGGGATCTTCCTGGACCAGGGCTTGAACCCGTGTCCCCTGCATTGGCAGGCAGATTCTTAACCACTGTGCCACCAGGGAAGCCCCTCATCTCTTTTTATATGAGCTTGTTTGTTTGTTTTTGAAGTATAATTGACCTTCAACACTGTGTTAGTTCCTATTACCCAGCATAGTGATTCAATATTTCTATATACTTCAAAATGATCACTATGATAAGTCTTGTTACTATATGCCATCATACAAAGATATTGCATAGTTATTAACTATATTCCCCACCCTTTACATTTCATTCCAGTGACTCATTTATTTTGCAGCTGGAAGTTTGTACCTCTTAATCTCCCTTACCTATTTCTTCCCCCCACCACCCTCCCCTCTGGCAACCACCTGTTTGTTCTCTATATCTGACTCTTTTTCTGTTTTGTTATGTTTGTTCATTTGTTTTGTTTTTTAGATTTCACATATATGTAAAGTCATAATATATTTGTCTGTCTATTTCACTTAACAGACTTAAAATGTGTTTTATCATAAGTATGTATTTCCTTAATAATTTAAAGAAAAATTAAAAGGTTAGGGAATTGGGTAAAGGGAAGTTAGCTGGGAGTGTAAAATTAAGAAAATCCCACTGGTGTGGACACAGCTGCCTAGATGGAGCCCCTAGACTTGAGGCTTTTTAATCAACCAATACTCAACCCACCTGAATATGAATAAAAATCAGAAAGTGAATTCTTCCAATTCCAGCACACAGAACCCATTTACTCTGAGATAAAAGACAGATTTTCCATTCTCAGTTCCATCTGGGTTTGGCTCTATGAGACAAAAGTTTTTAAGATCCTCAATTTTTCTGATTCAATTTTTAAAAAACTGGTATTGGAAAAACTAGCAGAGCAGAACAAACAATGGCTACAAGCTGGACTATGTTGGAGGGCCTAGGTTTGAATCTTGCCCACAATACTTACTAACTTTGAGAACTTGAGCAAATTACATGTGGGGTGGGACCATGATTCTGCTTTTCTAACCAGCTCCCTGGTGGTGCTGAAGCTACTGGTCCTTCAACCCACCACACTGGGTAGCAAAAGCACAGATAATAGAATTAACTGTGTGATCTGGTGGGTGACTGGCCTATTGAATATCTTTGCTTTACAACATCCCAAAAGGCTTCAGCTCCACTTCCACTGCTATGTTGAAACCATCTATGTCATACCAGCTCGCAAGAGCCAGTTAAATTTTTAGGAATTTTGCAAGCCAATTGTTAACACCATTGGTAGGTTTAAATTAGACATGGTGGGAATATTTACACCACAGAAATTGGCAAATGATACCAATCAGGGTTTGTGATTTTCAGAGAGCCAGTTTATCAGAAATCACCTCTGATTTCTGCTCTCAACCCTGAACACCACCCTGCCCTGTCAAGCACGCACCCAGAATACTATGAAGAACCTTTAGTCCTGAGTGGGATTTGTGGTGGTGGGTACTGCAGAGGGTAAGAAGACAAGAATCTCTAACCAGAAATCAGTGAAGAAATACAGGGATAGGTGGTGGTTGTTGTTATTATCATTATTATTTATTATTATATCACTATTAGTTATTTCATTCTTGAAGATTTATACTGCAAAAATATTTCAACAAAGCATACCTATATATTATAGTATTATCTGTAAAAGCGGAAAGAATGAATTATGTATCCATTAAACAAAATTATTACTAAGCCTATAGAAATGTGTAAAATGTGTATAGATTATGGTAAGTGGAAAACAGCAAAATACAAACATGGAATTAGTTATTTGACTGTGGGTTTACTTTAACTATGCAGAAACATGCATACATATGACAAAAACAGGAAGGAATGTATACAAACAAAAATAATTGTGTTACAGTGCTAGCATTAGAGGGAATTTTGGAAAATTTTCTAATGTTATTGCCTTTACAAATAAAACATAACAAAGTATTTCAACTAGTCTCATTATATTTCATGGTTGTAGAACAATGAAGCAAAGTCAGGAGAAATATTAATAATGCTTAATGTTTATTAAGTGTTATGTGTGAAAGGCACTATTCTATATTCTTTATAAGAATTAGCTCATTTAATCCCCACAACCAACTACAGTCTAGCAACTCTTCTCACTACCATTTTACTGATGAGGAAACTGAGGCATATGGAGGTTTTGTAATTTTCCCAAGGATATACAGCTGATAAAACACATAGAGTTCAAACCCAAGTCTTCTTGACCTCGGTACATTCTTGGCCTTTGTAAAATAGCTTTTATAAAACTCTTTAAGGATCAATAATCCTGTCTGGGACAAGAAAGATTCAGTCTTAATGGCTTGTTTGTCTGTTCGTTGGTTTTAGAGAAATCTACTTTGGCCTGTAAGTAAATAGTACAAAACTAAAGGCAATTTGTAAGAGATTTGACAGCCCCTCTCTTGAAGTAACCAGATCTGTGATGACTGAGGTATGGAAAGGCTTCCTCAACCTCCAGGCAAAGATGAGCTGCAGCCAGGGTCTAGATTGTCCCCCAGATCTCTCCACTTCATGTTTCTTCTAGTAGCCAAAAGATATGTTGCACAGTTGAAATTTAAGATGTTGGCAAACATCTAACCTCTCTTTCCTCATGCTCATCATCTGCTAATGGGGACTGGAAGTCTGCTATTTGTCCTATTGCCCACATTTGGCAGGGAGAGTAATGGACAATGGTTAGTCATTCAACAAGCATTTCTGAAGATCCCAAAGTACAGGAATTCTTAGAAAATGGGTGATATAAATATAAATAAATATAAAGTATAATCCTTCTCATAGGAAGCTATACAAACAATTTTGTTCGGTGAAATACCACTAATTTTACTCTGACCAGCACAAAGTACCAATTGTCCTGTTAAATATGATGTTCAAAATTCCTAGCCTTATGATCCAGCAATCCCACTCCTGGACATATATATGGAGGAAACCATAATTCAAAAAGATACATGCACCCTAACGTTCACTGCGGCACTATTTACAATAGTCAAGACATGGAAGCAACCTAAATGTCCATCAACAGAGGAATGGATAAAGAAGACGTGGTATATATATATAATGGAATACTACTCAGCCATAAAAAAGAATGGAATAGGAGGGACCTTCAAGATGGCAAAGGAGTAAGACATGGAGATCACCTTCCTCCACACAAATACATCAAAAATACATCTACATGTGGAACAACACCTACAGAACACCTACTGAATGCTGGCAGAAGACCTCAGACTTCCCAAAAGGGAACAGACGTCCTCAGTCGACCTATATGCAGAGGTGGGGCCAAATCCAAAGGTGAACGCCAGGAGCTGTGCAAACAAAGAAGAGAAAGGGAAATCTCTCTCAGCAGCCTCAGGAGCAGCGGATTAAATCTCCACAATCAACGTGATGTACACTGCATCTGTGGAACACCTGAATAGACAACGAATCATCCCAAGATTCAGGCAGTGGACTTTGGGAGCAACTGTAGACTTAAGGTTTGCTTTCTGCTTCTCGTTTTATGTTTATTTTAGTTTAGTATTTAGAGCTTATTATCATTGGTAGATTTGTTTATTGATTTGGTTGCTCTCTTCCCTTTTTTTTTATATATATATTTTGTCCTTCTTCTCTTTTTGTGACTGTGTATGTGTATGCTTCTTTGTGTGATTTTGCCTGTATAGCTTTGCTTTTACCATTTGTCCTGGGTTCTATCCATTCTCTTTTTTTTTTTAGTATAGTTTTTAGTGCCTATTATCATTGGTGGATTTGTTTTTTGGTTTGGTTGCCCTCTTCTTCCTTTCTTTTTTTTTTAAATTACTTTTTTATATTTTATTTTCAATAATATTTTTTTATTTTTTGTTTAATAACTTTATTTTATTTTTCTTTCTTTCCTTTTTTTTTTCCCTTTTCCTCTGAGCCAAGTGGCTGACAGGGTTTGGTGCTCTGGCTGGGTGTCAGGCCTGAGCCTCTGAGGTGGGAGAGCCAAGTTCAGGACATTGGTCCACCAGAGACCTCCTGGCCCCACATAATATCAAACGGCAAAAGCTCTCCCAGAGATCTCTATCTCAACGCTAAGACACAGCTCTACTCAACAACCAGCAAGCTACAGTGCTTGACACCCTATACCAAACAACAAGCAACACAGGAACACAACCCCACCCATTTGCAGAGAGGCTGCCTAAAATCAAAATAAGGTCACAGACACCCCAAAACACACCATCGGACATTGTCCTGCCTACCACAAAGACAAGATCCAGCTGCAACCTCCAGAACATAGGCACCACTCCACTCCACCAGGAAGCCGACACAACCCACTGAACCAACCCTACCCACTGAGGGCAGACACAAAAACAACGGGAACTATGAACCTGCAGCCTGCAGTAAGGAGATCCCAAACACAGTAAGTTAAGCAAAATGAGAAGACAGAGAAATACACAGCAGATGAAGGAGCAAGGTAAAACCCCACCAGATCAAACAAATGAAGAGGAAATAGGCAGTCTACCTGAAAAACAATTCAGAGTAATGATAGTAAACATGATCCAAAATCTTGGAAATAGAATGGAGAAAATACAAGAAATGCTTAAGAAGGACCTAGAAGAACTAAAGAGCTAACAAACAATGATGAACAACACAATAAATGAAATTTAAAATTCTCTAGAAGGAATCAATAGCAGAATAACTGACACAGAAGAATGGATAAGTGACCTGGAAGATAAAATAGTGGAAATAACTACTGCAGAGCAGAATACAGAAAAAAGAATGAAAAGAATTGAGGACAGTCTCAGAGACCTCTGGGACAACATTAAATGCACCAACTTTCGAATTATAGGGGTCCCAGAAGAAGAAGAGGAAGAGAAAGTGACTGAGAAAATATTTGAAGAGATTATAGTTGAAAATTTCCCTAATATGGGAAAGGAAATAGTCAATCAAGTTCAGGAAGTACATAGAGTCCCATACAGGATAAATCCAAGGATAAACATTCCAAGACACATATTAATCAAACTATCAAAAATTAAATACAAAGAAAAAATATTAAAAGCAGCAAGGGAAAAGCAACAAATAACATACAAGGGAATCCCCATAAGATTAACAGCTGATCTTTCAGCAGAAACCCTGCAAGCCAGAAGGGACATATTTAAAGTGATGAAAGGGAAAAACCTCCAACCAAGATTACTCTACACAGCAAGGATCCCATTCAGATTCTATGGAGAAATCAAAAGCTTTACAGACAAGCAAAAGCTGAGAGAATTCAGCACCACCAAACCAGCTTTACAACAAATGTGAAAGGAACTTCTCTAGGCAGGAAACACAAGAGAAGGAAAACACCTACAATAACAAACCCAAAACAATTAAGAAAATGCTAATAGGAACATGCATATCGATAATTATCTTAAATGTAAATGGACTAAATGCTCCAACCCAAAGTCATAGACTGGCTGAATGGATACAAAAACAAGACCCATATATATGCTGTCTACAAGAAACCCACTTCAGACCTAGGGACACATACAGAATGAAAGTGAGGGGATGGAAAATGATAGTCCATGCAAATGGAAATCAAAAGAAAGCTGGAGGGGCTTCCCTGGTGGCGCAGTGGTTGAGAGTCCACCTGCTGATGCAGGGGACACGGGTTCGTGCCCCAGTCCGGGAAGATCCCACATGCCACGGAGTGGCTGGACCCGTGAGCCATGGCCACTAAGCCTGCGTGTCCGGAGCCTGTGCTCTGCAATGGGAGAGGTTACCACAGTGAGAGGCCCGCGTACTGCAAAAAAAAACAAAGAAAGCTGGAGTAGAAATTCTCATACCAGACAAAATAGACTTTAAAATAAAGACTATGACAAGAGACAAAGAAGGACACTACATAATGGTCAAGGGATCAATCCAAGAAGAAGATATAACATTTGTAAACATCTATGCACCCAACATAGGAGCACCTCAATACATAAGGCAAATACTAACAGCCATAAAAGGGGAAATTGACTGTAAAACAATCATAGTAGGGGACTTTAACACCCCACTTTCACCAATGGACAGATCATCCAAAAGGAAAATAAATAAGGAAACACAAGCTTTAAATGATACATTAAACAAGATGGACTTAATGGATATTTATATGACATTCCATCCCAAAACAACAGAATACACTTTCTTCTCAAGTGCTCATGGAACATTCTCCAGGATAGATCATATCTTGGGTCACAAATGAAGCGTTGGTAAATTTAAGAAAATTGAAATCGTATCAAGTATCTTTTCTGACCACAACGCTATGAGACTAGATATCAGTTACAGGAAAAAAATCTGTAAAAAATACAAACACACGGAGGCTAAAGAGTACACTACTAAATAACCAAGAGATCACTGAAGAAATCAAAGAGGAAATAAAAAAATACCTAGTAACAAATGACAATGAAAACACAATGACCCAAAACCTATGGGATGAAGCAAAAGCAGTTCTAAGAGGGAATTTTATAGCAATACAATCGTACCTCAAGAAACAAGAAACATCTTAAACAACCTAAACTTACACCTAAAGCAATTAGAGAAAGAAGAAGAAGAACAACAAAAAGGTCAAAGTTAGCAGAAGGAAAGAAATCATAAAGATGAGATCAGAAATAAATGAAAAAGAAATGAAGGAAAGAATAGTAAAGATGAATAAAACTAAAGGTTGGTTCTTTGAGAAGATAAACAAAATTGATAAACCATTAGCCAGACTCATCAAGAAAAAAAGGGAGAAGACTCAAATCAACAGAATTAGAAATGAAAAAGGAGAAGTAACAACAGAAATACAAAGGATCATGAGAGATTACTACAAGCAACTATATGCCAATAAAATGGACAACCTACATTACAAAGCTATACTAATCAAGACAGTATGGTACTGGCACAAAAAGAGAAATATAGATCAATGGAACAGGATACAAAGCCCAGAGATAAACCCACACCAATATGGTCACCTTATCTTTGATAAAGGAGGCAAGAATATTCAATGGAGAAAAGACAGCCTCTTCAATAAGTGGTGCTGGGAAACCTGGAGAGCTACATGTAAAAGAATGAAGTAAGAACACTCCCTAACACCATACACAAAAATAAACTCAAAATGGATTAAAGACCTAAACGTAAGGCCAGACACTATAAAACTCTTAGAGGAAAACATAGGCAGAACACTCTATGACATAAATCACAGCAAGATCCTTTTTGACCCACCTCCTAGAGGAATGGAAATTAAAACAAAAAAAACCAAATGGGACCTAATGAAACTTCAAAGCTTTTGCACAGCAGAGGAAACCATAAACAAGATAAAAACACAACCCTCAGAATGGGAGAAAGTATTTGCAAATGAAGCAACTGACAAAGGATTAATCTCCAAAATATACAAGCAGCTCATGCAGCTCAATATTAAAAAAACAAACCACCCAATCCAAAAATGGGAAGAAGAGCTAAATAGACATTTCTCCAAAGAAGATATACAGATTGCCAACAAACACATGAAAGGATGCTCAACATCACTAATCATTTGAGAAATGCAAATCAAAACTACAATGAGATATCACCTCACACCAGTCAGAATGGCCATCATCAGAAAATCTACAAACAATAAATGCTGGAGAGGGTGTGGAGAAAAGGGAACCCTCTTGCTCTGTTGGTGGGAATGTAAATTGATACAGCCACTATGGAGAACAGTATGGCGGTTCCTTAAAAAACTAAAAGTAGAGCTACCATACGACCCAGCAATCCCAGTACTGGGCACATACCCTGAGAAAACCATAATTCAAAAAGAGTCATGTACACAATGTTCATTGCAGCTCTATTTACAATAGCCAGGACATGGAAGCAACCTAAGTAAGTGTCCATCGACAGATGAATGCATAAAGAAGATGTGACACATATGTACCATGGAATATTGCTAAGGCGTAAAAAGAAATGAAATTGAGTTATTTATAGTGAGGTGGATGGACCTAGACTCTGTCATAGAGAGTGAAGTAAGTCAGAAAGAGAAAAACAAATATCATATGCTAACACATATGTATGGAAACTAAAAAAAAAAAAAGGTTCTGAAGAACCTAAGACAGGAATAAAGAGAATGGACTTGAGGACACAGGGAGAGGGAAGGGTAAGCTGGGAGAAAGTGAGAGAGTGGCATGGACATATATACACTACCAAATGCAAAAATAGATAGCTAGTGGGAAGCAGCCGCATAGCACAGGGAGATCAGCTCGGTGCTTTGTGACCACATAGAGGGGGTGGGACAGGGAGGGTGGGAGGGAGACACAAGAGGGAGAAGAAATGGGGATATATGTGTATGTATAGCTGATTCACTTTGTTATACAGCAGAAACTAACACACCATTGTAAAGCAATTATACTCCAATAAAAATACCAAAAAAAAAAGAACGAAATAATGCCATTTGCAGCAACATGGATAGACCTAGAGATATTCATACTAAGTGAAGTCAGACAGAGAAAGACAAACATCATATGATATCACTTATATGTGGAATCTAATTAAAAACGGATACATATGAACTTATTTACAAACTAGAAACAGACTCACAGATTTCGAAATCAAATTTATGGTTACCAAAGGGGAAACACGGGGGAAAGTGAAAAATTGGGAGATGGGGATTAGCATATACCCACTACTATATACAAAATAGATAACTAATGAGGACCTACTGTATAGCACAGGGAACTCTATTCATTACTCTGTAATAACCTATATGGGAAAAGAATCTGAAAAAGAATGTATATATTATGTACATATATATTTATGTATAACTGATTCACTGTGTACCTCAAACTAATACAACATTGTAAATCAACTATATTCCAATTTAAAAATTTCTTTTAATTCCCAGGCTTTTCTCTTTAAAAATGTAGCATAGTAAAAGTATCTCCAGATGGATAAATAAGTGACTTTGTGCTAACATATTATGAAATGAATTAGAAAATATTATGATTTCATTACTTTCATTTTAAGATCAAAGGGATTTTCCCCCTTAGAGAGAGTCAATATTTGATTTTACAAATACCTATAAACTGGAACAAAAAGTAATATTATTACAATAAAATTGTATTCAAGCATTACAAAATAAAGAGACTTTATAATTATCTGGTTGCATTTCATTGTCAGTTGAACTAGAAATTCAGGGTAAAAATCTTTCACTTCAAAACGTAGTTTCACTGAGTTCAAGTTGGTTTTTCCAAACAAGGCTTTTTCATTTTAAAAACTGTGAACCTGAATTGACCATCTTTGTAACTCTCCAGCTCCAAAATGCAAATAAATAGTCCTCTAGGTGCTCCTTGTGTATTGTTACAAAACCTACCTCCTTTTCACCTCTTTTATAGTCCCTTTTATGGCTATTAATTTTTAATTCTGGAGACATAGTCACTGTGTTTCTGGTTCTCTGGTGGGAGATAAATGTGACTTAGATCCTGTTTTATGTATGCTTGGGGTTGACAGTTCTGATTGTAACTATTCTTCAAGAGAAAAATTGCTGGTTTCCACAACCCCTTCCTGGCTGGTCATAAAACAAATATTAAATAATGGCAATAAGCTATGAACCTCCTATAGTGCTCCAATTTTTAATTAAATGATTGCTGATGAAATATGGCTGATGGGAAAACAGAGTGTATAAAGAATTCACATGATGTACCCAATGTTTAGACCATACACATTGCTTGGGCCCTTGAGACCTACTAGTACATGTACAAAATGTCAACGATTATTTCTTGTGCCATATTTTTGTAACTTAAAGCCTTCTGGTATGCTGATGGGAGCACATAGGCTACCCAAGTGGTATTCCCTCAAAATTGGATTTCAGATTCCCAAACAGAACTGGTTTGGACACTTAAAATAAACAAAACCTATAATTCTGTTACATTTAATATTTTGTGTACCCCCCCTCCCAACAGCCATTTAATGTCAGGTTTGTGGAGGAGTAAAAAGCTTTTAAAATCTTCAGCTCTTCCATTATTTTTAGCAAAGACTCTACAGAAGAGAGCTAGAAGAGTGTTAAAACGTAAGTCGTCATGATACACTGGAGCTCATCTAAGTATACTCTTTTTTTTTTTAATAGATTTATTTCATTTATTCATTTATTTATTTATTTTTGGCTGCGTTGGGTCTTTGTTGCTGTGCGCAGGCTTTAGTTGTGGTGAGCGGGGGCTACTCTTCGTTGTGGTGTGCAGGCTTCTCATTGCAGTGGCTTCTCTTGTTGAGGATCACAGGCTCTAGATGCGTGGCTTCAGTAGTTGTGGCACACGGGCTCAGTAGTTGTGGCTTGTGGGCTCTAGAGCGCAGGCTTAGTAGTTGTGGCACACGGGCTTAGTTGCTCTGCGGCATGTGGGATCTTCCTGGACCAGGGCTCGAACCCGTGTCCCCTGCATTGGTAGGCGGATTCTTAACTACTGCGCCACCAGGGAAGCCCAGTATACTCTACCTTAATCACGGATAATTTTGTTTACAGAAGTATCATCCACTCAGTGCTGTTATTGTCAGTCCACAGATTTTGGAAAGATATCAGCTAAAGTATATAGGATCTGTCCTAAAATGCTGCAAGGAAAGATGTTTAAGTAAGTTTTAGGATAAAATAATGTGTGTGCATGAGCATAACCTTCTGCTGTCTCCCCTCCTACCCTCCTGCCAACACATATTAAGTCAAATACAAATACTTTCTACTTTTTCATGTATGTTTTAAAAATCTTTTTTTTTTTTTGGCAGCTCCACGTGGCATGTGGGATCTTAGTTCCCTGATCAGGGATTGAACCTGCGCCCACTGGAAATGCAGAGTTTTAACCACTGGACTGCCAGGGAACTCCCATTTTAAAAAATCTTCTTAGGGAACTACTGTATATGTCCTCATTCTTCCTAAACCCTCACAATTTATTCCTACTCCCAAAATTATGTTATATTTTTCCTTTGTAGCAGCAAAAACATTTATGAACATGAATACATATTTAAGAAATAAGCCAAAGCTAAGTGGTACCATTTAACTAGGGATCCCTTTACCAATTGCTACAGTGCTGAGTACTCATTTAGCTGATCCCAGATATGCACTTAGTCTATATCTATGTAACATCAACCAAATGATGTACATTCACCAGAGACAGAGGCCTTTCAGATGGATTCAAATAAGTGATTTGTAAAGAAGCATCCAAAATTGATCTGTTCAGAGCTGTGCTATATTAAATGATTGTGGGATTCAGTTATGAGAAGGGGGAAAATATGTGCTTTGACTAGCTCTATATCATCCTTTACCAAGAAAGAGAAAGAAAAGAAAGAAAGAAAGGAAGGAAGGAAAGAAGGAAGGAAGGGAGGGAAGGAGGGAGCGAGAGAAGGAAGGAGGGAGGAAGGAGGAAAACCTTTAAAATCTTATAATGAGGCGAAAGAGAGCTGGACTGGGATGGGGGAGGTGTCCAAAAATTGGTCCTGCTGATTTTTACTCCATTTACTAGTTGTGTCACCTTAGGAGAGTCAGTTCATTTTTCTGAAAGTCAGTTTACTCTACTGAAAACAAGAATGATGATACCCGTATTATAGGAAAGGGAATGAGAGTTACATATAATAGCTTTGGGAATCATATACCCACATAGGTCAATTCAGTGCACTAATTCAACTTCTAAATATTTCTGTTACATCTCCCAGGTGAGAAGTGAGAAGCTTTGTATTCTCACTTTAGTTGAACTCTGTTTGTGATATGATGTTTCTTAAATCAGGTCCTAAAGAGTTGGTGGCTTCAGGCATTAGCCAGATCTTCTATAGATCAGTGTTTCTCATGCTCCAATGTCCAGACAAATCACTGGAGATGTTGTTAAAAATGCAGGTCTGGGGCAGGCCTGAGATTGCTCGTTTAACCAGCTCCCAAGGAAGGCCGGTGTGTGCTTACCCCACTTGGCTCTTGATAACATTAGGGGATGCTTCAACACTTCCACACACTGAGCATACCTTATTTATTGGATCAGAGCACAGAGTTGTAAGTGCTTCTGCTGATGTCATTCGGGTTTTTTCCATGGTGATAAATACATCCTCTGGGAATGATTGCGGCCAACAAAGAGGACTATAAACTGAATGACAGAGTGAAGCGAATAGGGGGCAGAGTGATCTGTGGAAGAATCTGCTGCTTCTCCTCCTTTTCTTGGCTGTCACTCATGATGAATGGCTCTACGCAGAAAGGTTGGACTCAAGTGCAGTGATGACTTGCAATTAAACTCCCCATGCATTCTTTGCCATGCCCGTTATTAGCATACTGTCTATAATATGTACCATAATTACAGTCCATAATACATATCATATCAAGATGGAGACAGACTTTTATTTTGGTGGTTTGTGATAAACCTAAGAGTCTATCTCTCTTATTAGGGAATTTAATTTTATGTCTTATAGTGTAAGTTTTGGCTTCATAACATTAAAATGATGTAATATAAGAAATATAGATAACAAATTAGAATGAAAAGTAGAAAGACAAGCCTATCTTCACTAACATCATTTATGCATTACAGTCTCCATTCTTTTACTAATCCATTCATCCAACAAATATTTTTGAGGCCCTACAACATAACAGATATTGTTCTGAGCTCTAGGATAAAGCAGTAAACAAAATAAACTCCCTACCCTGATACAGCTTACAGCTTGTATAAACAAATACAACAGAACATGCCAGGTAGGGATAAATGGTATGGAGAAAAAAAATAAAGCAAAGTAAGGAAGAAAGGGAAAGCATATGTAGGGGGGGTTATTTTATATGAGGGGCTGGGATGGGGCAGAGGAGACCTAAAGGAATTGAGAACAAGATACATGGATACATAGCTAAAGAGATAATGAGGCAGAGAGAATGAGAGGAATCAAGAAGAACTCCAAGCTTTTTGCCCCAAGCAACTGCAAGAATCAGGTTGCCATTTTAATGAGGACCTTCTGTGGGCAAAAATGAACCAAGTATTAAAATATTCTGGGCACCATTCTTCTAAATTCAATTTTAAATTTAATTTTAAACTGATAGGGAAAAGAGAAGAAAGAGAAAATGGGCATTGTTGTATTTGAAAATTCGATAATAAGCAATCCTCTTTAAAATACATGCCAATGATTTTTTTTAGAACTGAAGAATACTATTTCATATAAGCTATTTTGTACATAACCAATAATTATTCTTTTAAATATACAAGACTACTTTTTAAAAAAGTTTATCTAATTTGCATACACATAGTCCTATAATCTATTATATATATATTTTTTAAAACTAGGACTACGTATTTATTTCAGAACACCTGTTAATGAGCAATAATATATCAACGGGTCAAATCAATACATCAAAAAGTCAAAAAAGAAAGATCAGCTCAAGAGATTTTTTTTTTAAAGCTTTTGATAAAATTCAACACTAGGGAACTTCTGCTTCCAGGAATATGGAGTAAACATACTTTTCCCTATTCCTTCTGCTAAGTATAACTGAAAACTCTGGACATTGTATATTAAACAAACTTAAGAAGATTCTGAAAGATGGAGAGAAGAAGGCAAACTGGATGGGATCCTGGGACCCAAGGAATGACATAGTGATGAATCCCCTGGGTTTTCTTTTTACCTCATACCAACCCAGATTTACAGCTGAAGAAGATGGTAAACCTGAAACACCAGTGGGCACAGACCCAAGGAAATCCCGACAAAACCTGCTCTTTTTAGCCAAAGGGCCAGGAAATGGACAATCTAGCAAGATGAAAACTTTTAGTTAATAACCAACGTACTCCAACCAAGCACCACAGAAAAGACTGTGACCCATCCCTACACTCACCAGCAAAGACTGAGTAGGAAGCCCAGGTTTCCACACTTGTAAGGTTATAAAAAGACATCTCAACACCATGCCATGGTGGTATCAGAGAAGGCCAAATAAGGTGCTAGAACTTTCATCCCCGCTGTCTGGTAACAGGCCTCCCCCACGACTTTGCTATGTCATTGGAGATGGTGGGGAGCCTGGGCTTCCACCCCCACCTAGTGGTAATGAGGACCTCCTTCTCTCCCCAGTGGGGTGATTCAGAGGACACTAGTAAAGAGTCAGGACTTTCACCACTGCCCAGCAGTAACAAGGCCACCTCCACAGTGGTGGCAGTGGAGATCACATGGGGAGCAAAAACTCCACCCCCCTTGCAGCAGTAACAAGAAATCTTGCCAACTCAGGTATCAACTGAGGCTGATTGGAACTGGACTTCTACCTTCACCTGGTAGAAGTAATGAGTAATGAGACAGTGATCCCTCCACTCTGATGGAGTAGTGTCAAAGAAAGCTAACTAAAACAGAAATTGTGGGGCTTCCCTGGTGGCGCAGTGGTTGAGAGTCCGCCTGCCGATGCGGGGGACACAGGTTCATGCCCCGGCCCGGGAGGATCCCACATGCCGCGGAGTGGCTGGGCCCGTGAGCCATGGCCTCTGAGCCTGCGCGTCCGGAGCCTGTACTCCACAACAGGAGAGGCCACAGCAGTGAGAGGCCTGCGTACCGCAAAAAAAATAAATAAATAAAATAAATAAATAAAAATAAAACAGAAATTGTAAATAAGATCCAGAGTCTTACAACATAATACGAAAATGTCCATGTTTCAACTAAAAATCATTCATCATACTGAGAACTAGGAAGATCTCAAACTGTATGAAAAGTCAATGAATAGATGACAACAGAGATAGGATTAGCTGACATATTTTAAAGCAGCTGTGATAAAATACTTCAACAAGTATTACAAACATGCTTGAAACAAATAAAAAATAGAAAGCTTCAGTGAAGAAATAGAAAATATAAAGAAGATCCAAGTGGAAATTTTAGAAATGAAAATACAATAACTGAAGTAAAAAGCTCAGTGGATGGGCTCAATAGCAGAATGGAGGAACAGAGGGGGGAAAAAATCAATGGACAAAAAGACAGAACAATAAAATTGCCCTGAAGAACAGAGAGAAAACAAACTGGGAGGAAAAAAGGGAAAAGAACATAACCTCAGAGATCTGTGGGACTAAAATTAAAAGATCTAGTATCATGTCATCAGAGTTCTGAAAGAAGAGGGAAAAGAGGGAAGGGCTGAAAAAGTACCTGAAGAAATAATAGCTGAAAACTACACAAATTTTGCAACAGACATCAACCTACAGATTCAAGAATTTAAGTGAATGCCAAACAGGATAAACCCAAACATATCCATACCAAGATGTGTCATAATTAAACTTCTGAAAACTAAAGATCAAAAACCATTCTTTTAAAAGCAGCCAGAGAAGAACAGCACCATATTTACAGGGGGAAAAAATAGTTAGAATTACAGCATATTTCCCATCAGAAACCATGGATGCCAGAAGAAAATTATATGATATATTTTAGGTGCTGAAAGAAAAGAACTATCAATCCAGAAGCCTATGCCCAAAGGAAGTTCTTAAGAAGTTCTCTAAACAGAGAAAAAAACGATTAAAGAAGGAACCTTGGAATATCAGTAGGGAAAAAAGAAAAAGAGGCTTAGAAAGAATAATCAACTTGTGAAGAGTTGTGTCAGGCCGGTTAATCTCAGAGAATATGGTTGCAACCATTTTTTAAAACGGCGTTTAGTTATTACAAAAAGACTCTGTGGCTAGCAGTAAACAAAACAACAAAAAAAGAATAAATAAGATATTTGTGAGTTGATATGAATATTCCTAGATATATTAATTCTCAGATAAAGTGGAACAAAAAGGAGTTAAAAAATATATTTTGCTACATTTTGTGTAAAAATGAATGGGCAATATATTTTCCTAGTTTTAAAAAAGAAACAAAAATGTATAGAACAGAAACTAATGAAAATGGTTACCTATAGGTGATAAGTGGGGATGGAGTAGAATGAATATGCAATAGAAACAGTTCTTGAGTATATCTGCTCATATAGTTTTGACTTTTGACCTATGTAAATGGTTTACACATTATTTTAAAATTAAATTGAAAAAGATTTTTAAAAATAGGAAGTCACTAATACTAAAAACAGAATTTGACCATATATAAAATTGATAATATAACCAAACAGAAGTAAGAATTAATTCAGGCAGTTTTTATACATGGAACTCTGGCTGACAATCCTTAGTGAAATATATTCTAAGGGTGAAAATAATTTCAAAGATTTTGAATTTGACTCAGTTGTTGGTAGAATAATTCTGAAACTTTTTGTGTATGTGTAAGATGGAGCAAATGAGTAAATGTTTTTCAAAACTAGGTTTCTCACTGTGGGAAAAGGGAGATACAGATATGGAATAAGGGAATGTGAGGGACCTTGTGATGATGGATTTGAATTTGCAATATTAGTATAAATTGAGTTCCAGTAGCAATAAGCATTCCTAGAGCCCAGAACTTGGTTTCTAAATACCTTCCACACAAAAAGGAACTAGGGCTCCTTGGGGAAATGGTCAATCCCAGGTCTGAGTGAGCCTGGAAAGTCTCACACAAAAAAGGAAGGAAGCGTACCAAGACTTAAGGAGACAAGCAAAGAGAAAAAAGGAGCCAACTGGCCTAATTTGGGATAATTTGAGCATCATAACCACTAATTTTTAAAATAATCATTTATATGATCCAGCAATCTCATTTCTGGGTATCTATCCAAAGGAAATGAAATTATTAACTTGAAGAGGTATCCACACTCCCATGTTCATTGAAGCATCATTCACAATAGCCAAGGTATGGAAACAACCTAAGTCCCTCAGTGGATGAATGGATAAAGAAAATGTGGTATATATAGACAATGGAATATTATTCAGCCTTATAAAAGAAGGAAATCCTGTCATGTGCAACATCATGGATGAACTTGGAGGGCATGATGCTAAGTGAAATAAGCCAGACAGAGAAAGACAAATACTGCATGGTATGACCTAAATATGGAATCTAAAAGCTAAAAAAAAAAAAAAAAAGAGTAGAAAAGTGTTTTTCAGAGGCTGCAGGCTGGGAGAAATAGGGAGAGGTTGGAAAAAGGGTACAAACTTCCAGGAATAAGATGAATAAGGTCTCAATATCCAAGGTATAACATGATAACTATAGTTAGTAATACTGTATTATATAATCAAAATTTGCTAAGAGAGTAGAACTTAAATGTTCTCACCAAAATTAAAAGGTAAAATATGTGAAGTGATAGTGGAAGTGTGTTAATTAACTCAGTGGGGGGAATCCTCTCACAGTGTGTACATGTATCAAATCATTGTGCTGTACACTTTACATATCTTACAATTTTGTCAATTACACCTCAATAAAGCTGAAAAGCAGAATCTGTTAGTCTATGGTGATAAGCAAAAAGGAGAGATAAGAGGTGAAGAACTCCTTTAGAGAGAATGCCAACTAACAAATGTAGAAAGAAAAACAGAATTAGCAAACCCCTATTATGCACCCACCTACATAATAACTGAGCCACGCAAGGATCGTGAATGAATGCTACAATTTGCGAAAGGTTCTTGGGGAACAGGAGAATCGTATAGTCTCAAAGTATCACCCTATAGAGTCCTTATTAATTATAAAAGAATATACACATATATATAGTGCACATCATCTTAATCACAACTGAGAAATCTCACACATGTCACCTTAATCAAATTATTAAGTTTATCAAGCATTATTGATGATGGGACAAATTGGCATAATGGGCCTCCTCGTATGATATAATGGGAAGTTCATATCACCTCATGCTGCACTCTTACCAAAAATGTTTAACCCTAAGATAATCATGAGGAAATAATTTTACAAATCCAGATGGTAGGACATTCTGCTCTGGACTCCTCAAAACTATCAATAACATGAAAGACAAAAAGGCAGGGGCTTATGGTAATAAGTTAAAACAGGACTCAAGAAACGTGACAACTAAATGCTACACATAATCCTTCATTAGATACTGGATTTTTTTAAAGCTACATAGTTCACACTATATATTAGATAACATTATTGAATCTACCTTAAATATCTTGGGAGTGATAATGGCATAATGATTATGAAGGAAAGTTCATGCTGATGTATTGAGGTGCAGTGTCATGATATTTGCAATTTATTTTTAAATGATTCAGGGAAAGAGAAGAGAGAGCATGCAAATGTGGCAAAATGTTAACAGTTGATGAATATGGGATGAAGGGTGTGGAGGTGTCCTGATTACCTATTGCCACATACCAAACAACTCCAAAACTTGCAGCTAAAAAAGTGGCCATTCATTATATTTCACATTTCTTGGATCAGGAATTTGAGAAGGGCTTGGATGGATAATTGTTCTGGCTTTTATGTGGCACTACCTGAAGTCACTCTGTGGCTTTCAGCTAATGAATGGGCTGTTACAGAGAATCCAAAACTTGTCTGTTTTCTCTTTGGGGATGAATGAAAGGCTGGATTTAGCTGAAATCCTCTTGCTCTCCATGTAGTCTCAAGGTCTCTTCACAGGATAGTTGAATTTACTTGGTGGCTCAGGGCTTCAAGAAACCATACCAGAAATAGTCAGTCCTCCATAGAGAATAGACTTGTAGTTGCCCAGGGGGAGGAGGCATGGGGGAAGGATGGATTGGGAGTTGGGATTAGCAGATGCAAACTATTATATATAGAATGGATAAATAACAAGGTCCTACCGTATAGAACAGGGAACTATATTCAATATCCTTTGATAAACCATAATGGAAAAGAATATAAAAAAGAATGTATATATACACACACATATAACTGAATCGCTTTGCTGGACAGCAGAAATTAACACAACATTGTAAATCAACTATACTTCAATAAAATAAATTTTAAAAAACGACATAGTCCTCTTAAAAGCTAGGTCCAGAACTGGTGCTGGGTAACTTCTGCAACTTTTTATTGCTCAAAGAAATCAGAATAGCTCAGATTCAAAGGAAGGGGAAAGAAATCCTATGTCTCAATGGGAAGAGTGTCAAATAACTTGTGCCCATTTCTAAGTCTTCCATGATAGGTTTCTATAGTTCTGAATATTTTCAAAATCAAAAATTGAGGTGGGGTGGGGAAACCTTTAATGAATATATTTGGAAGATTTCTGTGAGTTTGTCCATACTCTAAAATCCTAAAATTTCCAGGTTGCTCTCCAAATAGAGTGTACCAGTGCATTTACCTACCAAAAGTGTATGAGAGTGACGGTATTCTACACACTTCGTGGTAGTTTAAAAAGTATTTACAATTTGACACTCATCTTATCAAAAGATGGAGTCTAAGTCTCCCAGTGAATGTGGGCCAGACTTAATGACTTGCTTCTAAAGAATACATTACAAGCATAAGTGAGGATATGAGAGTTTCAAGACAAGGTCCTAAAAGGAAATGTAACTTCCACCTGGATCTCTCTTCCCTGAGACATGTACTTTGGGAGCCTTGGACTGACACGTAAGAACCCTGGCTTGGAGGATGAGCAACTTTTTAGAGCCAACCCAGGACACACATACACCAGATTAAAAACACCCCAAACACAGTAAGAGCGTATAATAAATAACTATTCTCAAATGTGTTATTACTTTAACATAAAAATATGAAAACAGGTGTTTACTTTGTATATTCCATTTTATTTTTATGTTAAATGAAAGCTATTATTTAAACAAAACAAAAATAAGCCCACTTAACAGTAATTA
The DNA here is from genome assembly GCF_005190385.1 of Monodon monoceros. Classification (NCBI taxonomy): domain Eukaryota; kingdom Metazoa; phylum Chordata; class Mammalia; order Artiodactyla; family Monodontidae; genus Monodon; species Monodon monoceros. The sequence continues at coordinate 70,602,265 of NW_021703782.1, forward strand.
GAAGTGATTAATAATAGGTGTAATTAATGTGTGAGAAAATGTAACAGTGTATTGCGATGTTGGTTTTTTTTTTCCCCTCCAAGATCAGACCCCCTACCCCTGCTCCCATGGCCTTGGGTCATTCTTGCCCGAGGGGGGGGGGCGGGGAGGGGCCTTCCCCACCCTCTCTGCTCCTGCCTCACACCCCCCTCCTCCAGAAGCCCTCCAGCAAGCCCTGCAGCGTCCTCTGATTGCTTCTCCTCCTACCTGACGGTTTTCTCTGGTCTGTGAGTGCCAAAGCCTGCCACAAACAATGGTTTTCAAAGCCCTAACTGAGGACTCCACTTCCTCCCAACCACACCTGGCACTGCCGGCCCAGGTGCCCCCACCCGCCAAAGATGCTCAGGGCTCCGGGTCATCTTTCTGGGCAGAGGCTCAGCTCCTTCCTGACCCATGTGACACTCCTGTGCAGGCAGGGCTGCAAGTCCCTTCTCTAGACTCACCTTTGTGATGGGACGGGGACACTTGCCTTGGGTCACACAGCTTCACAAGGATATCAGGGAGGGGATGGTGCAATTAGCGTTCCACCTGAGGATCATAATCCCGACAGCTAACATTTCCTGAGCATCTGCTATAAGCCACACCTACCACCTGACTCTATAAGGGAGGAGCTACTTGGGAGAGGAGAATTACAAGACCCCGCATACCCAAAGCTGTAATGCCTGTGTGTCTGTTCCTGTCTTTTTTCTTTCTTTTTTTTGGCTGCGCTGCACAGGTTGCAAAATTTTAGTTCCCTGACCACGGATTGAACCCACCCCTGCCCCCAACCCCCGCAGGGAAAGCGCTGAGTCCTAACCACTGGAGCACCAGGGAATTCCCTGTTTCTGTCTTTTTTGTTTGTTTGTTTCTGTCTTTTGATACAGCAATTTAATTGGACTCTTTTTTTAAAACTCTTTATTGAATTAAAAAAATTTAGATTATATTATTGAACATTCTTAAGATATAAACATAAATTTTTTTATACATAAATTTTTAAAAGAACATAAATACAATAGGAAAAATAAAAGATATTACTTCAGTTAAAAAATGATGAGATGTTTCTCTCTGTCCTATGATCCAGTAGGATATTTTTAGTCTTTCTGTTGCCTTTTCCAGTAACACTTCTCTGAACTGCCTGCAGCCTGTAAGATGTCCTTTTTTTCTTTTATGTGGTGGTAAAACTGAATACAGTCAAAAGTAAGATACACTTTGACTTGCAGTTCTGCTTTTATCAAAAAAGCAGATGCCTGGTATCAGTCCAGTGTGATGTCAGTCAAACTAAATATCCTCCCAGCAAAAGCATTTGAACATGGAATACTTAGGCTTTTACTTACTAGCAACTGCAGCATTTAGACTTACTCTGCACCGACGGGCTTATTCTGGGGATCAGCTCATTGTCAGGCTCTTTGCATCTATAATTTCATCATTACAGGCTATCCATATCTATTTACATTGTCCATCATTTTTAAACACTCTGAAGCACATTAAATGTCATCATTAATTAAGCCTCTCTTTTTCAGGGCAAATGGTTTTAAAGCACAAAGCTAATTTGAACTTGTAAAATCAAAGGAAGATCTCAAATAAAGTCACAGTTTTACTAAAGAAATTTAAAAGGTCATGTTTAACTCGGCTGCCTTTTTCTGGGGGCAATTTTTTCTAGTTCTAAGGCAGTCTTTTTCCAAAAAAGAGTCAATTTTTATCTTGCAACTGACACGTAATATAAAAAGTCAGGTGACAAAACAATCAGTTTTTCCTTTACATGACTCTTTATGACCTCTTTAGAGATGTTCGTTCTCAACGTATCTCCAAACGAGATACGGACTTTCTGCTTGTCTCACGCCTCGAAAATCTGAGTTTTACGCCAGGTCAACATTTTAACATCTCTTCTCAGCATCAGTGATTGCCATCTTGCAGGCATGTGTCTCAGGAAGCTAACTCCTTTCATTTCTATGAAGTAAAAAATCTCATTAAGGGCTTCTGCAGGTTTTGCAGAAAATGAAAAGTGACCCAAAGCTTTCACTATGAAAGTCTCAATATCACAGGTAAGCAAATCACACCTCTTTTTAGCAGTGTTGTGTCAGGGTGTGCATCTAACTAGTAAAATCTCTTCATTTTCTTCGGTAAGAAGTTTATAGGCTGAATGTAATTTGCCAAAATATGCATTTGTGCTGACTGCCAAATACACAGATGGATAAGCAAAGTCTACAAATAAAGTTTGTATTTAGACAACACAAAACCTTTTACTTAATGTTCTCTGCAGTTTTATTAATATTCTTCACCGAAAAAAAAAAAAAAGACAGTTTGAAACTTCATTTCTCAAAGTACCTAAGAGCTAGGTGAAGTATATTTTTGCTATTGTGATTCAACATGTTCATCTAGAATTTAACATGATATTAGAACTTAGGCAAGGATTTGGGGGGTTTTGTTTACAGTTGCCTGGACAGTTGTCTCAACATTATTTATTGACTAATATATATTTTACCAAGCGTGCTGGCTTTGTGCTGTTTCAACTTAATGAAGTTAGATCGGTGAATTGTGCTTCTCATTACCCTTTTCCTCAACAAAAGAGTTACCTTTTTAAGTCTTTCAGTTATTAAGCATTCGAAGATCTAGACTACACAGCTTTAAATCAGATTTTTGTAAAATTCATCAAAAGATCACGAAGCACATAGGACTTTGCCATGTTTCCTAGCCTTTGGCACTTTTGCCATTTCAGTACTTATTAGCTCTGACTACAAAGGATTTGTAGAAGAAATAAAAGAATTTGATTTAAAAAATCAATTGTTGCACAGTCTGCCACGTAGTAGAAGCTCCATATTTACTAGTTCTTCCTTTTTTTTTTTAATGATCCATACTTTTGACCAGATTTAGTAGCTTTATTTTATTTATTTATTTATTGGCTGCATTGGGTCTTCGTTGCTACGCGCGGGCTTTCTCTAGTTCCGGCGAGCAGGGGCTACTCTTCGTTGCGGTGCACGGGCTTCTCATTGCGGTGGCTTCTCTTGTTGCGGAGCACGGGCTCTAGGAGGGCAGACTTCAGTAGCTGTGACGCACAGGCTCAGTAGTTGTGACGCACAGGCTTCGTTGCTCCGCGTCATGTGGGATCTTCCCAGACCAGGGCTCGAGCCCGTGTCCCGTGCATTGGCAGGCAGATTCTTAACCACTGTGCCACCAGGGAAGTCCCACTGGTTCTTTTTACTTACTTGAATTTAGAGGAAAGATGTGGGATTTAGGGAACTTGAAAATGATGGTAAATGAGAAATTTGGGGTTATCTCTGGCATTTGATTTCTCTTTGTTTTGCATGATTATGGACACACCTAACTTAAAGCTGGCTTGTTCATGAATGATAACCAAAAACCTTATTGTCAGTAAGAAGAGATAGCTGTTGATGTGTTGGTTCAAGTGATGTAATTGTCACTATCATCAAAGGAATTGCCTCTCATTAGATTTAGCCTCATTCTCGAATAAGACATCACCATAAATATGATATGATTCATTTCAAAAGATCAGACCTATTAAATTAGTACTGGAGACTGCTAGAATATATAATTTTTAAGTACATTAAACACTCAAATATATGCTACTCCTTCCCCCAGATAGCTCTGAGAAAATGTAATTAAAATGTCATCTGTTTTGCAGTATTTTTTTTAAGGGAAAACTCATCAGATCTTTGCAACATTCGAACATTGCATACCTGAGTGTTTGACTTTATTCCACTGAATTCGACAATAAGTGCATAGTACTTATCTCTGCTTATAATGGAGAACCTGAAATGTGTGAAGACATGCTTCAAAAGATGAAGAAAATGTAAATGCATCTAGTTTAAAGGGAAATAGACTACCTGCTAATTGCTTCAAGAATTGAGTGATTTGGAAGACCCCCAGGAGAGGGTTCATTTCTCCAATTTGCATACACTTCACTCATACTACCTGGCTTACTACAAATGCCTTGATGATGTGTGTGCGTGGAGTATTCCTCATCAACACCAGAGAATGAGAAGGATCCAGTGGCTCTGGGGACCAGAGAGCTTCTTCCTGCTAAAGAAGCCGCCCCTCCATGATACCCAGCCCTTAGGAGAGTACACTTCATGTTTGATAAATGATTTGGTTTTCTTCCAGTCCGTTGTGACTATTGTTATTATTATTGCCCAAAATTAACTGGCTTAATTTTCATGGTGACTCCAGTGAGCTTATTAGTTAATGTAACACTTTATACTTTCGTAGAGATTCTCTTAATCTAATTTTTAAAAAGGTAGAAAAATAAGTAATATTATTGTTTTTATTTCCTTTCAGAGCTTTTAACCCCTGGTGTGAATAATTGAGGACTCTTAAAATCACAAAAATCAAATGCAAAGACGGGTTATAGCCTTTTATGAAAGTGGAGAGTACGAACTCCTTTGAGGGAGATGAACGGTGCTAGAAAGTAAAGGATGAGAAGGAAATAGGACAAAGAGGAGGATGGAAATGGTGAGAATACATCTGTAGAGAACAGGGACAAAGGAGAACTGCAGAGAAGGGAATAAAATGAAGATGGAGAAAAAATTAAAAGAAGAGGGAATAAAATGGGGACAGAAATAGGATAAAACAGAAGAAAAGGGAGAAAAGTAAGTAAAAGAGGGGAAAAGATACAAAGGAAGAAAAGAAAGAACTGAAAAGGAAGAGCTATGTGACACATAATATAATGTGGATTGTGGATTATATTGTACCACTAAAAAAAAAAAAACCCAACAACAAAAACCTCCTTATTTGCCACAATTTATACATAGACTAAAATGAAAAATCTGAAAATTTTAATGCATGATTCTTTGAACTTCATAAAACTGTGTCTTCCATACTGAGAATGTTAGCAGTGCTGGAGAGAATTAAAGTAGCTCTTTCCATAGGATACAAAAAATATTTTTAAACACTGCCTCAGAGTAGCAGCTTCTAGGTATATTTGAGAATAATCAAAATGTTAGGATATTTCATTTATCTTGAGTACATAACCATGATTTGAAACAGTATAAAGGGTTGAAAATCATGTCAAGGATAAAATGCACTTTAAAAATTAAAAGATTCATAAGGTTAACTTTCAGAGAAATCTGTTAAATATGAATGTAAAAATGAATAAAATATAAGGTCATAGGCAAATCATCCTGTTTTCATGAACCTCGATCATATAATAGAAGTTACATTTGCTACTGAAATGTGAATGAAGATGGAATTCAAGATAAGATATTAATCATAATTAGAATGACTATGACAGGTCTGTGGTGACAAATACTTAACAAGCAGTAAGAATGCTTATTCATAACAAACCTCTTAATTCATTAAATTCTTCATTAAAAGGGCAACCTCTTAATAAGTTCAACATAAAGTTGGTATAAGATGCTATTAGCATTTTCCCTCTTTTTATTTCCATTTTAGGGGTGTATTGTTAACAAATTGAGATAAATCATTTAAAACATATAATTACTTGGATATAGTCACATAGTAATTCCCTAAGCGATTGTACGGTTATAAGTTGTCAGTGTGCATATTAATTTATCATACCCACCAGCCTCGTCTTCATTGATTTGTAACTAGCTGTTAGAAAAACAGATTAAGAAGCACACGCTGCCCTTCTCTGAAAGTTTCATTGAGGCACAAGTAGGGCAAACACTGCTTTCCAATTAGAATCCTGCTGTTTGCCAGGACTTGACAATGACTAATTACAGTCCTAAATGACTTAATATGTTTGAATGCATGATTATTTATAAATACATTTTGAGGTCTGCATAAAAGAATCATTCCTGGTTTAAATATGAAAGGCTACTTTTTGTGCAAAGGGCAAAGACCTGTTGAACACCTGAGGCCAAAGGAAAGAAAGATGTTTTAATGTCAAGGTTAGTGTTTGCTTAGGCAACCATTACCTTAAAAGGGGAAAAAAAAAAGAGTGAGTTGCTTAAATCTCAGCTTTACTGACTATAAAACTTACCAACATAGGATTTTTAGAGGAATTAACCATTTTAAAAATATATAATTTCCTCCTTAGAACAGTTGTCAGAATTAAATAGTCAAACATGTATAGCTCTTTGACCAGTGCCTGGGACAGAGTAAGCACTCAATACATTTTAGTCTTTATTGTTATTCTGTGCCTGAGTGACAGTGGCAATCATTAACTACGTGGCACGTTCTGACAGTGTAAAGCTGAAGAAGAATTTGTGGATATATAACTGATTTTGTTTGAAACATTTTAGGGAATTTATTTGATTATCAATCATTCGTTGATCAGTTCGTATGAGTTGGGGACCATGCCAGGTATGGGGAATAAGATGGACACCATGCATGACCACTGAACTGGGTTCCATTGCACTGCAAGTCAAAGAGATGATGAAAATAGAGCAAAGTAGAGTTATAAGTTGTTCTGTCAATAAATTACTTTTAAACTCTAAAATATTTGAAATATGTATAAGTGTAGAGAAACCATCGTGTTAAACACCACATCTGCCCACCAAAGTTTTACAAATGTTAACTTTCCCTATATTTTTTATATGCTTCTGAAGCAGACAGACCCAAGGCGGCCCCGACTGATTTCCCACTTCCTGCTGTCCATGTCTTTGTGTAATTCCCTCCCCTGGGTGTGAGCAGGACCTGTGGCTGGCTTCTAACAAATAGAATATGGCAATGGTGATGGACTAGGGCTCCCATGATTAGGTTACGTTACATAAGACTCTATTTTAGCAGACTAAGGTGAAGGATTCTTCCTGGGTGGATGAAGTCAGACGTCATACTGAGGAAGCCCAAATGGCGGGGGACTTCAATCAGCCTCTTGGATCTGAGAGCAACCTCCAGCCAACAGCTAGCAAAATGCTGGTGCCGTCAGTCAGACAGCCACAAGGAGATAAATTCTGGCAACACCGGAAAAAGCGTTGAAGCAGATTTTTCCCCTTGAACCTCCAAATGAGAACACAGCCCATCTGAGGCTTTGATTGCAGTCTTGTGAGACCTTCAACAGAGGACCCAGCGAGGTAAGCCATGCTCAGACTCCTGACCTGTGGAAACTGTGACTTAGTAGATATGTGCTGTCTTAAGCCACTAAGTTTGTGGTAGTTTGTTACATAACAATAGAAAACCAATACAACTTCTAATGACATTACAAATGCCTCCAAAAATAATGTGGTTTTTAACTGGGCTACAAACTGAAAAAAATTTAGAACTGCAGAAGTGTTGGTAAATCCTTCTTGCTTTTAAAAGGGGAAGGTTTAAATAATCTTCAGAGAAATGTATCAATATCATGAGAAAAGGCCCAATACCTTTACAAGGAATCATTTAAGTGTTTAAGTTTTTACTGTGTCTTGCTGACATATTGTCATGCTATCTAATCTACAGAGTTAAACCCCATTTTATTTATTCCAGAATTTTTAAAAGTCCACATAAAATAGCTATTTTCTAGTCTAGAAACTTCATATTCTAGAAATTATTAATCATTTTTTTCTCCAGGATTAAGAATTTTGATTATTTTAACATTTCATTTTCCTTTTCTTTGTATTTCTCTATGATCTTTCCCCATTTTTCTCTGAATATTCCTTCTTCTCTTTGCTCTTTCAGATTCAGCCTTTATCCCTCCCCATTTTACTACTCTGGGCTGCAAACATTGACCGGGATGGACCACAGTAATGGATGGCTTTTCCCAGTGATAGTCATTTCAACTTCTTTAACTCTTTTTTCTAATATTTCAGTCTTTAGGTGTTATCTATTGACATCCTACAGATTTTTATTCTCTTACACATCACTGCCACACACACACACATACACGTCTATCCCTCTATCCAAATACATTATACATAGAACTGTTTTTATTAAATATTCAGCATTTACATGATCATAACTATACAAAATATTATTCACAGTGGAGTACATCAAATACTGTGTTTGCTTTCCTACCTCAAATGCTTTTTTCCCCTAGACTTAATGTTTGTCTCATCTTTCTTGTCCTTTTTTTTTTTTATATCTATGAGTCAATTACCAGTCATCCCCAAATTCTGTAAAGGAGAAAAAATCTTTTGATATATTAAAATACGTCAGATAGGGCTTCCCTGGTGGCGCAGTGGTTGAGAGTCCACCTGCCAATGCAGGGGACACGGGTTCGTGCCCCTGTCCGGGAAGATCCCACATGCCGCGGAGCAGCTGGGCCCGTGAGCCATGGCCGCTGAGCCTGCACATCTGGAGCCTTTGCTCCGCAATGGGAGAGGCCACAACAGTGAGAGGCCCACGTACCACAAAAAAAAAAAAAAAAAAAAAAAAATCAGATATATAGAGTTATCTCTTTTTCTTTCTGGGATATGTTCCTCCTGGAGCTCACTTTCCCTTGCTTCACTCTGGATTGCTGCTTTCCAGCTGTCGTTCTGGGAATCTTCTCTCACCATCATCCTGGGGATTCCTTTTACCCTTCTATGTCTTGTATCCCCTGTTTTTTGGATCCCATACTTTTATGTTCTTGGTTTGCTTTCTTTGTTTCAGTGGAATACATCCTCTAAGAGCTTTCTGAGAAAGGATGTATGAGGATAAACTTGGGGGGTCATTAAATACCTGCAACCTTCTCATATGATGGATAGTTTTTCTAGGTATAGAAATTTTTTTGTTTTGTTTTGGGGTTTTTTTGTATGTAATCTATTTTATTTTTTTAAATTTTTATTGGAGTATAGCTTCTTTATAATACTGTGTTAATTTATACTGTATAGCAGAGTAAATCAGCTATATGTATACATATATCCCCTCTTTTTGGATTTCCTTCTCATTTAGGTCACCACAGAGCATTGAGTAGAGTTCCCTGTGCTATACAGTAGGTTCTCATTAGTTATCTATTTTATACATAGTATTAATAGCGTATACATGTCAATCCCAATCTCCCAATTCATCCCACCCCCCGCCTTTCCCCCTTGGTATCCATACATTTGTTCTCTACATCTGTGTCTCTATTTCTGCTTTGTAAATAAGATCATCTATACCAATTTTTCAGTTTCCACGTATATACATTAATATATGATATGTAATTTTATAAGCCTGAGCACATATGTTTCCTTTGTTTTATTATACTTTACCATTGTATTTAATTAACAGGAATATACACAGTATACATAATATACTTCTACAGGTTTAATTATATCGATTCATGCAATTTGCGGTTCAATGTCTGTGATTGGCTTTATGTGCATTGTTAGTTTGACTATTCAAAAATCATTGTGGTGCCCTCAGTGACACTAGCAAGTAATCAATGCAATCAGTTCACTAATGTGATTCAAATAGACATCAACTGGTCAAGACCTCAGAATTCAATCATTACAGAAGTCAAAACAAAGGTAAAGAAGAAAGGACAAATGGACTCATCACATAGACACAGCCTTATTTATTTTGTGATATTGTTGGACATTTAAAGTCATATACTTACTTAAGACATTTAGGGGCTACTTCAGCACCTACTATATTATAATGGAACATATCTTATCTCAGCTATACTAAGTTTAATTAATCTAATTTTTATTAAGAATCCCACCCCCTCCTCCAGCTTTCTGCAAGACCCCACCCTAATTTTCTTCTTTCCAGTATTTCTCAGGAGGATGCGAAAAACTTGCAACTATTCCAAGTTCACATTTAATCTCATTCAGTTTAACCCCTTTTGCAAATTAAAACCTTTCCATTTCATTTATTCACATACACAGATACAAAAAAAACAGAGATTTCTTAATGATTTAAGTATTGTCACTTAACATTAACTTTAAAATTCCCAAACTTTTTTCTTAATATGTCTGAAATGACAATACAAATATCAATAAACACTTAGAGTAGTACCTTTCAAGCAACAAAGGTGTTTAGAATTTTACTGTCTTAAATTAACATACTGACATATGTTAAGCTCTAAAATCTCAATAAGGTAAATTGGCCTAATAGGTCAGGACAATTGAGGTTTAAAGTTAGGTAGGTTTTTGTTGTTTGTTTTTCCTAAGAAAACCAGCAATGTGGAGTTAAGGAAAAATATGGACCAGGTATCTTAGGAGCTCATTAGGAATTTTCAAAGAATCTCACAACTATTTTACTCATGGCTTTGGAAACTATTCTTTTCTTCCTTCATGGAATAATTTCTTCACTCCCAAATTGAAGTTCTCACTGAATTTGACTATGAGATTGTATAAATAAAATTTGATGAACTGCATTCAAAGAATAAGGTAAACATCAAAAGCTGCCTTTAAGAATGTTCATTTTAAAACAAAGGTGATTTGTAATCCCACAATACGCTATATCTTGCAAATTTACCTTTGTTAGAAAATGGCCCAAATTTGGTTGGGCACAGAGTGTACCTGTAAAGTGCTGCATTATTAAATCTAGTTACTTAGGGTTTAAACTTTACTGGCAATTTCTAGTAAACAAGAAAGCCTTCTATCTGGGATTCTGTCCTTTAGTTTAGGGAAACATAATTCAGTCAACAATTCGACTACAAGGTTGCATTCTTGGTTCTTTTTCTCTTTGCATGATTAGTTAAATCTCAGTTTTTACTTTCAAAGAGGGGAAGTTTTGGGTTTTGCAGCTTTGCTATGTGACTTCAAGAAGCTGAGGTAGAAATGATGAACATGTTTGGCTTCAGCTGAAGAGGAAGAACTCAGAGTTTATAAATGTCTCAGGTATTTCCAATAAATTGGAGGTCACCAGAAAAGATGTTAGGATAATAAATCTAGCCTCTAAGTATACACTCCCTTTACCCAGCGGGAAGCCTCCTGGGATCATTTGTCTGCTGTTCATTATCTTGTCTGCATTATTCAACAGCTCTGTTCCTGCTCAATGGGCTTCAGAGAGCTTTTAGCAGCTGCAGCAACCTCCAGTTTTTACTTAAGTTCTCTTTCTCTTTGTAATAGCAAAAAAAAAAAAAAAACCCCTCAAAGAAAAGGAAAAGAAAGAAAACCTGTCTTTGATGCCCAAGACCTACTTATGTAATTGAACCCATGTCAAAACTGAGCTTATTTATTTTACATTAACTGTATCAGTATTATAATATTTGGGAGGTCAAATGAGAAATCTTACATTTAAATACTAAGAATATGAGGGTTTAAAAAAAATCCCAAACCATCTAAATGATATAATGAAAAGGAAAAAAATTTCTTTGAAATGCTAAGTTTACGTTCCATTTTAAGAAAAATTGCCTTTTGTACATGACAAACCAAGAAAGTTTCAAAAATCACAAAAAAATCTACTACATGATTGGAAGAGAGAATATGCTGTGAAGAAAGAAAAGAGACAATTTACTAGCTTACCCAAGTAAAAACCTCTGCATTTGATTTGTTTCAGTTAGGAGATACTTAGCTGCTTTCAGGTGAGTTGGTTTTCAGGAAGGCTGACATTACTTATGACCATGATCCGACTTAATAGGACTCTCTTGAATCTGACTACCCTAAAGCTATTATGGTAAAATAAAATATAGTATTATATTTATCAACCAGATGATGGATAAAGTAAAATAGTTTTTCTAATGGCCAGAAGCAGGGACTCTACTTGAAAATAAAAATACATGATGACAAGAACTGCTCAAAACGGCCAGAAGGTATGGGCAGAGCAAGCATTAAACTCTTGAAGAAGCTAATGGAAGCACTTCAGGGACTTATCAAATGCTGACTATTTCACCTAAGTTATGTGAGATTCAGAAGACTTATGACTATTTTCTAATCAAGACTATGAAGAACCACTATGATCAATTTGTACTGGTCCCAACATCTAAAGGCTGAGAATAAAGAATAGAAAAGGATTGAGGTGAATGGAAAGGTTATCAACAAAAAAATTTAAAAATAAATCTAGCTCATGTCATTCATAAGGAATTATTTAATTATCCAACAATATGTGATTTGTAATTAAAACTACATGAACCATCCATTTTTCTATTAAGGCTGTGCTTTGGAGTCAGATGTGCTCAGGATGGGAGTGGGAGGAAGGATACTTGTGGACAAAATAAAGACATTTAAACTTGCTCCTGTGGCCCCAAGATCCTCTGATCTTCAGCAAGAGAATAGGTCTGCAGAGGTGACAGTCTATGTCCAGAATGGAATGTCTTGTTCTATGTATAGAAACAAGGGACTGCAATTTCGTAGCATTAGATCATCATATTAAAAACCAAGGGAGCTTTTCAGCACCACCATTTGATCAGATTAAGATTCTTAGTGCTGTGCAAAACAGCTTGTTAGCCACCCAAAGTCTGAAAGCACCTCTAAAGTGGCATAGAAATGCTAAGTAGCCTCAGACACCTGGACAATGGCTGACATCCGAGGAAAACGCAAAGACCTCCTCAATTACCAGGATATTTGTTACTGGGAAAAATCTAGACAGTAAGCTGACTCTGTGATTAGGAAGTATGTAAATAAGTGCCTGAAACTTGTATCCAAATCCTTGGTGTAGTTTTATCTGGGCCTCCCAAAGCACATTATATACCATGAAAGCAAATACGACTTTTGTCACTTGCCTTTAAGATATAAGAATAGCGGCACAAGAAAACTGTTAAAGCTTTTATATGACTTTCAAAATTATTTTCTGAATTATTAAACATTCCATAGCTGAAGCTACTTCTTTAAACTACCAGAATTCATTATGTAAAAGTCACACTGGTTATTGAGTAATAGATCCAATTTTGCATCTGCTTTATATATTAATTCCCTTTCTTAGGCAAACTAGACAGTCGCTCTTGCAATTCAGTGGATTAGATTCTCATCATTACCACCCTTTGGTATGCACAAAATGAAAGGTTTAAAATGGGACAGCTTTAACGCAGCTCCAGTCTCACTAAGGGGGCACCCAGATTGATTTTGTGAAAACAACTCCAATGTTTTGGACATTTTTGTTTGTTTTGTTTTTAATTTCACAACTGCTAGAGTTAAGTCTCAGGTTTCTACTCTCAGGGAAAAGGTAAATAATTAATCAATTTTTTTTTGGCCGATTTCCATATTGTCTGCCAAGACAATTTATATAACAATAAGAAAAAAAATAGACTCTCCCTAATATGTCATTTATAACCAAAATCTCTTTTTAAAAACTTCCAATGTAAGAGAAGCTCTGTTAATCAATTATACGTAATTCGGGAGAAAAGAAGGCAGTAGGTAGACTCAGCATTTAAGTAGAAACCAACCATATGATATTAAACCAAATTTTCAGTTTTGCAGATTTACAAACTGCTCTCCAATCTTCACCACTCCCTCTCTTTAAGAAGGTACCCTGGAGAGGCTTCCGGGAAGATGGCGGAAGAGTAAGACGCGGAGATTACCTTCCTCCCCACAGATACACCAGAAATACATCTACACGTGGAACAACTCCTACAGAACACCTACTGAGCGCTGGCAGAAGACCTCAGACCTCCCAAAAGGCAAGAAACCCCCCCACGTACCTGGGTAGGGCAAATGAAAAAAGAATAAACAGAGACAAAAGGATAGGGACGGGACCTGCACCAGTGGGAGGGAGCCGTGAAGGAGGAAAGGTTCCCACACACTAGGAAGCCCCTTCACGGGCGGAGACTGCGGGTGGCGGAGGGGGAAAGCTTCGGGGCCGCGGACAAGAGCACAGCAACAGGGGTGCGGGGGGCAAAGCGGTGAGATTCTCGCACAGAGGATCGGGGCCGACCGGCACTCACCAGCCCGAGAGGCTTGTCTGCTCACCCGCCGGGACGGGCGGGGCTGGGAGCTGAGGCTCGGGCTTCGGTCGGAGCGCAAGGAGAGGATTGGGGTTGGCGGCGTGAACACAGCCTGCAGGGGGTTAGTGCGCCACGGCTGGCCGGGAGGGAGGCCGGGGAAAAGTCTGGACCTGCCGAAGAGGCAAGAGACTTTTTCTTACCTCTTTGTTTCCTGGTGCGCGAGGAGAGGGGATTAAGAGCGCTGCTTAAAGGAGCTCCAGAGACTGGCGTGAGCCGCGGCTAAAAGCGCGGACCCCAGAGACGGGCATGAGACTATAAGGCTGCTGCTGCCGCCACCAAGAATCCAGTGTGTGAGCCCAGGTCACTATCCACACTCCCCTTCCGGGGAGCCTGTGCAGCCCGCCACTGCCAGGGTCCCGGGATCCAGGGACAACTCCCCCGGGGAACGCACGGCGCGCCTCAGGCTGGTGCAACGTCACGCCGGCGTCTGCCGCCTCCGCAGGCCCGCCCTGCACTCCGTGCCCCTCCCTCCCCCCTGGCCTGAGTGAGCCAGAGCCCCCGAATCAGCTGCTCCTTTAACCCCATCCTGTCTGAACAAAGAACAGACGCCCTCCGGCGACCAACACGCAGAGGCAGGGCCAAATCCAAAGCTGAGCCCCTGGGAGCTGTGCGAACAAAGAAGAGAAAGGGAAATCTCTCCCAGCAGCCTCAGAAGCAGCGGATTAAAGCTCCACAATCAACTTGATGTACCCTGCATCTGTGGAATACCTGAAGAGACAACGAATCATCCCAAATTAAGGAGGTGGATTTTGAGAGCAAGATTTATGATTTTTTCCCCTTTTCCTCTTTTGTGAGGGTGTATGTGTATGCTTCTGTGTGAGATTTTGTCTGTATAGCTTTGCTTCCACCATTTGTCCTAGGGCTCTATCCGTCCTTTTTTTTTTTCTCTTAATAATTATTTTTTTATTTTAATAACTTTATTATATTTTATCTTACTTTATTTTAGTTTACTTTATATTCTTTCTTTCTTTTTTTCCTTCCTTCCCTCCTTCCTTCCTTCCTCCCTCCCTCCCTCCCTCCCTCCTTTCATTCTTTCTTTCTACTTCTACTAATTCTTTCTTTCTACTTTTTCTCCCTTTTATTCTGAGCCGTGTGGATGAAAGGCTCTTGGTGCTGCAGCCAGGAGTCACTGCTGTGCCTCTGAGGTGGGAGAGCCAACTTCAGGACACTGGTCCACAAGAGACCTCCCAGCTCCACATAATATCAAACGGCAAAAATCTCCCAGAGATCTCCATCTCAACACCAGCACCCAGCTTCACTCAACGACCAGCAAGCTACAGTGCTGAACATCCTATGCCAAACAACTAGCAAGACAGGAACACAACCCCACCCATTAGCAGAGAGGCTGCCTAAAATCGTAATAAGTCCACAGACACCCCAAAACACACCACCAGACGTGGACCTGCCCACCAGAAAGACCAGATCCAGCCTCATCCACCAGAACACAGGCACTAGTCCCCTCCACCAGGAAGCCTACACAACCCACTGAACCAACCTTAGCCACTGGGGACAGACACCAAAAACAACGGGAACTACGAACCTGCAGCCTGCAAAAAGGAGACCCCAAACACAGTAAGATAAGCAAAATGAGAAGACAGAAAAACACACAGCAGATGAAGGAGCAAGATAAAAACCCACCAGACCTAACAAATGAAGAGGAAATAGGAAGTCTACCTGAAAAAGAATTCAGAATAATGATAGTAAAGATGATCCAAAATCTTGGAAATAGAATAGACAAAATGCAAGAAACATTTAACAAGGCCTAGAAGAACTAAAGATGAAACAAACAATGATGAACAACACAATAAATGAAATGAAAAATACTCTAGATGGGATCAATAGCAGAATAACTGAGGCAGAAGAACGGATTAGTGACCTGGAAGATAAAATACTGGAAATAACTACTGCAGAGCAGAATAAATAAAAAAGAATGAAAAGAACTGAGGACAGTCTCAGAGACCTCTGGGACAACATTAAACGCACCAACATTCGAATTATAGGGGTTCCAGAAGAAGAAGAGAAAAAGAAAGGAACTGAGAAAATATTTGAAGAGATTATAGTTGAAAACTTCCCTAATATGGGAAAGGAAATAGTTAATCAAGTCCAGGAAGCACAGAGAGTCCCATACAGGATAAATCCAAGGAGAAATATGCCAAGACACATATTAATCAAACTGTCGAAAATTAAATACAAAGAAAACATATTAAAAGCAGCAAGGGGGCTTCCCTGGTGGCGCAGTGGTTGAGAGGCCGCCTGCCGATGCAGGGGACACGGGTTCATGCCCCGGCCCGGGAAGATCCCACATGCTGCGCAGCAGCTGGGCCCGTGAGCCATGACCGCTGAGCCTGCGCATCCGGAGCCTGTGCTCCGCAACGGGAGAGGCCACAGCAGTGAAAGGACCACGTACCGCAAAAAAAAAAAAAAAAAAAAAAAGCAGCAAGGGAAAAACAACAAATAACACACAAGGGAATCCCCATAAGGTTGACAGCTGATCTTTCAGCAGAAACTCTGCAAGCCAGAAGGGACTGGCAGGACATATTTAAAGTGATGGAGAAAAACCTGCAACCAAGATTACTCTACCCAGCAAGGATCTCATTCAGGTTTGAAGGAGAAATTAAAACCTTTACAGACAAGCAAAAGCTGAGAGAGTGCAGCACCACCAAACCAGCTCTACAACAGATGCTAAAGGAACTTCTCTAGGCAAGAAACACAAGAGAAGGAAAAGACCTACAATAATGAACCCAAAACAATTAAGAAAATGGGAATAGGAACATACATATCGATAATTACCTTGAATGTAAATGGACTAAATGCTCCCACCAAAAGACACAGATAGGCTGAATGGCTACAAAAACAAGACCCATATATTTGCTGTCTACAAGAGACCCACTTCAGACCTAGAGACACATACAGACTGAAAGTAAGGGGATGGAAAAAGATATTTCATGCAAATGGAAACCAAAAGAAAACTGGAGTAGCAATTCTCATATCAGACAAAATAGACTTTAAAATAAAGACTATTACAAGAGACAAAGAAGGACACTACATAATGATCAAGGGATCGATCCAAGAAGAAGATATAACAATTGTAAATATTTATGCACCCAACATAGGAGCACCTCAATACATAAGGCAAATACTAACAGCCATAAAAGGGGAAATCGACAGTAAGACATTCATAGTAGGGGACTTTAACACCTCACTTTCACCAATGGACAGATCATCCAAAAGGAAAATAAATAAGGAAACACAAGCTTTAAATGATACATTAAACAAGATGGACTTAATTGATATTTATAGGACATTCCATCCAAAAGCAACAGAATACACATTTTTCTCTAGTGCTCATGGAACATTCTCCAGGGTAGATCATATCTTGGGTCACAAACCAAGCCTTGGTAAATTTAAGAAAATTGAAATTGTATCAAGTATCTTTTCCGACCACAACGCTATGAGACTAGATATCAACTACAGGAAAAGATCTGTAAAAAATACAAACACATGGGGGCTAAACAATACACTACTTAATAACGAAGTGATCACTGAAGAAATCAAAGAGGAAATTAAAAAAATACCTAGAAACAAATGACAATGGAGACACAACGACCCAAAATCTATGGGATGCAGCAAAAGCAGTTCTAAGGGGGAAGTTTATGGCAATACAATCCTACCTTAAGAAACAGGAAACATCTCAAATAAACAACCTAACCTTGCACCTAAAGCAATTAGAGAAAGAAGAACAAAAAACCCCGAAGTTAGCAGAAGGAAAGAAATCATAAAAATCAGATCAGAAATAAATGAAAAAGAAATGAAGGAAACGATAGCAAAGATCAATAAAACTAAAAGCTGGTTCTTTGAGAAGATAAACAAAATTGATAAACCATTAGCCACACTCATCAAGAAAAAAAGAGAGAAGACTCAAATCAATAGAATTAGAAATGAAAAAGGAGAAGTAACAACTGACACTGCAGAAATACAAAAGGTCATGAGAGGTTACTACAAGCAACTCTATGCCAATAAAATGGACAACCTGGAAGAAATGGACAAATTCTTAGAAATGCACAACCTGCCGAGACTGAATCAGGAAGAAATAGAAAATATGAACAGACCAATCACAAGCCCTGAAATTGAAACTGTGATTAAAAATCTTCCAACAAACAAAAGCCCAGGACCAGATGGCTTCACAGGAGAATTCTATCAAACATTTAGAGAAGAGCTAACACCTATCCTTCTCAAACTCTTCCAAAATATAGCAGAGGGAGGAACGCTCCCAAACTTATTCTACGAGGCCACCATCACCCTGACACCAAAACCAGACATAGATGTCACAAAGAAAGAAAACTACAGGCCAATATCACTGATGAACATAGATGCAAAAATCCTCAACAAAATACTAGCAAACAGAATCCAACAGCACATTAAATGGATCATACACCATGATCAAGTGGGGTTTATTCCAGGGATGCAAGGATTCTTCAGTATACGCAAATCAATCAACGTGATACACCATATTAACAAATTGAAGGAGAAAAACCATATGATCATCTCAATAGATTCAGAGAAAGCTTTCGACAAAATTCAACACCCATTTATGATAAAAACCCTCCAGAAAGTAGGCATAGGGAACTTTCCTCAACATAATAAAGGCCATATATGACAAACCCACAGCCAACATCGTCCTCAATGGTGAAAAACTGAAAGCATTTCCACTAAGATTAGGAACAAGACAAGGTTGCCCACTCTCACCACTCTTATTCAACATAGTTTTGGAAGTTTTAGCCACAGCAATCAGAGAAGGAAAGGAAATAAAAGGAATCCAAATTGGAAAATAAGAAGTAAAGCTGTCACTGTTTGCAGATGACATGATACTATACATAGAGAATCCTAAAAATGCTACCAGAAAACTACTAGAGCTAATCAATGAATTTGATAAAGTAGCAGGATACAAAATTAATGCACAGAAATCTCTGGCATTCCTATACACTAATGATGAAAAATCTGAAAGTGAAATCAAGAAAACACTCCCATTTACCATTGCAACAAAAAGAATAAAATATCTAGGAATAAACCTACCTAAGGAGACAAAAGACCTGTATGCAGAAAATTATAAGACACTGATGAAAGAAATTAAAGATGATACAAATAGATCGAGAGATATACCATGTTCTTGGATTGGAAGAATCAACATTGTGAAAATGACTCTCCTACCCAAAGCAATCTACAGATTCAATGCAATCTCCATCAAACTACAACTGGCATTTTTCACAGAACTAGAACAAAAAATTTCACAATTTGTATGGAAACACAAAAGACCCCGAATAGCCAAAGCAATCTTGAGAATGAAAAACGGAGCTGGAGGAATCAGGCTCCCTGACTTCAGACTATACTACAAAGCTACAGTAATCAAGACAGTATGATACTGGCACAAAAACAGAAAGATAGCTCAATGGAACAGGATAGAAAGCCCAGAGATAAACCCATGCACATATGGTCACCTTATCTTTGATAAAGGAGGCAGGAATGTACAGTGGAGAAAGGACAGCCTCTTCAATAAGTGGTGCTGGGAAAACTGGACAGGTTCATATAAAAGTATGAGATTAGATCACTCCCTAACACCATACACAAAAATAAGCTCAAAATGGTTTAAAGACCTAAATGTAAGGCCAGAAACTATCAAACTCTTAGAGGAAGACATAGGCAGGACACTCTATGACATAAATCACAGCAAGTTCCTTTTTGACCCACCTCCTAGAGAAATGGAAATAAAAATAAACAAATGGGACCTAATGAAACTTAAAAGCTTTTGCACAGCAAAAGAAACCATAAACAAGACTAAAAGACAGCCCTGAGAATGGGAGAAAATATTTGCAAATGAAGCAACTGACAAAGGATTAATCTCCAAAATTTATAAGCAGCTCATGCAGCTTAATAACAAAAAAACAAACAAACCAATCCAAAAATGGGCAGAAGACCTAAATAGGCATTTCTCCAAAGAAGATATACAGACTGCCAACAAACACATGAAAGGATGCTCAACATCACTAATCATGAGAGAAATGCAAATCAAAACTACAATGAGATATCATCTCACACCAGTCAGCATGGCCATCATCAAAAAATCTAGAAACAATAAATGCTGGAGAGAGTGTGGAGAAAAGGGAACCCTCTTGCACTGTTGGTGGGAATGTAAAATGATACAGCCACTATGGAGAACAGTATGGAGGTTCCTTAAAAAACTACAAATAGAACTACCATATGACCCAGCAATCCCACTACTGGGCATATACCCTGAGAAAACCATAATTAAAAAGAGTCATGTACCAAAATGTTCATTGCAGCTCTATTTACAATAGCCCGGAGATGGAAGCAACCTAAGTGTCCATCATCAGATGAATGGATAAAGAAGATGTGGCACATACATGCAAGGGAATATTACTCCGTCATAAAAAGAAATGAAATTGAGCTATTTGTAATGAGGTGGATGGACCTAGAGTCTGTCATACAGAGTGAAGTAAGTCAGAAAGAGTGAGACAAATACCATATGCTAACACATATATATGGAATTTAAGGAAAAAAATGTCATGAAGAAGACAGGAATAAAGACACAGACCTACTAAAGAATGGACTTGAGGATATGGGGAGGGGGAAGGTTAAGCTGTGACAAAGCAAGAGAGAGGCATGGACATATATATACACTACCAAACATAAGGTAGATAGCTAGTGGGAAGCAGCCGCATAGCGCAGGGAGATCAGCTCGGTGCTTTGTGATCACCTGGAGGGGTGGGATAGGGAGGGTGGGAGGGAGGGAGATGCAAGAGGGAAGAGATATGGGAACATATGTATATATATATATAACTGATTCATTTTGTTGTAAAGCAGAAACTAACACACCATTGTAAATCAATTATACTCCAATAAAGATGTTAAAAAAAAAAAAAAGGTACCCTGGCTTCAGAGTAACTGGAAACATCTTTATTCAGTTGCAATTTTCTTTATATCGTATCTGACTATTATATCTGACTTCCAGATCAGTCCAAGAAAACAAAAGGGTCGTTGTTTGTTTTTTTTTTTGAAGGGGCAGGGTGGGAAGGTGGGGAGGAGTCCTTGACATGGTTCACGCTTCCCTTTATCTATTAACTTTGCCCAGATAGTTTTCTGTGTGTGGAGCAAATTGTTGACAAAAACAGACATCACTATGTGTAGCCCAAAGCTGAAAGACTCTGGCATGAAGCACCGACTAAAGGTCCTGCTAAGTATGATTCAGTTCCTGCCCATATAGGCGGCTCATCCATGAGACATAACTGTTTTTTAGAAGGGACTCAGGCACAGATATGGAGCATCTACCATGTTTAAACCTGGCATCAGCAAACTAGGCCCGTGAGCCAAATCCAGCATACTACCTATTAATTGTACAACGCACGAGCTAAGAATGAGTTTTACATTTTAAAATAGTTAAAAAGAATTAAAAGAAAAATACTATTCATGACACACAAAATGATTTTTAAAATTCTACTTTCAGTGTCCATAAATAAGTTTTACTGGGACACAGCCATGCTCACTCATTCACATATTTTCTATGGCTGCTTCTCTCATTCACATATTTTCTATGCTTCTTTTAAGCAATGTCAGAGAAGAGTAACTGCTACAGATACCATTTGGCCTCCAAAGCCTAAAATATTTACTCTCTAGCTCTTTACAGAAAGAGGGGCTAGACCCTATGCTAGGGGTAACATGTATATTATTCAATGTAAACAACTATACTTCTAAAACATTTTAGAAATTGTATTCATTCTTCACCATTGTTTAATCATTTGTATATTTTCATTTAAGGAAGTTTCTTCCTCTCAAAGAAATATATTGCCAATGTCGAAAGTTTTTTTAAATGTGTGATTGCTAGAAGAGCAGCACAAAGATGAGAGTTTTTCCTTTATTTCTTGTCTTTTAAAAGGTTTCTCTCTTCTTTCCTTCTATCTCTTTATAAATTTTATAAAATTGACCTTTATAATAGTTGGAAAATTCCACAACCCTTAAAAATGAATAGAAAAATACTAGCTTCTTCTCAGGCAGTGCCAAGAGTCCTGTAATGTATACACTTTCTCAAACAAGGCTGCAAACTTGGCCACTGAAGCAGCTGTGAAAATGGAAATGCAATCACAGAAGGAGTTATCAGCCTTATGAATTGAGGTCTCTTCCACTACTTGACATTCATTCTCAATGACTAAATTCAGGCTTCTTGCCTTTATTGAGGAGCACTACAGAGCACCTCACATAAATTAGTGGATTCTGGGCAGCCATGATGGTGTAAGTAGCATGCCTCACGTTTTCAAAAGACTTGGGTCAGCCAACAAAGCACTAAGCATTAAATTATTACTGACGGCAGCCACAGGCTATTAGAATGTAACCCACCTCTCCCTTTCAGATGTTTATCTTTGAGGAAACCACTCACAACTTTATTGCAGTCATAAAGTCTGTTGTATTAAAATTAAAAAGACATTTAACCTGTACCTACACACTGGAGCAAAGAACTGGAAGTATTAATTGCCTTCTCTCACACTTTCTTCACTTCTAAGTTATAAGGTAAGACTTGTGGAGAGTTCAAAATGGAGAAAGGTTGCTATGGAGTCAACAGGACAAGAGTCAGGGATGTATCAGATACTTGTCTTCCAAGAATATGGATGAAAATGAATAGGGAAAGTCGAGTTTTGTCCAGTCATGGATGTTTCTGTGGCAAAGTGTTTATAGTAACCTCATGAATTATAAGATAAAGAAATGTCTATAGCTTCTTTAGAATTTGACATTTCATTGTACAATGTTAGAACCCAAAGGAATTTATATTTTATATATTCAGCTCTGTATTGAATGTCTAATATGTGTCAGACATTGTGTTAAATAAATACATATATGACTAACAATTGTGTTCAGTGCTGATAAGGGAAGGGTAGAGTACTCTGAGAGTCTGGTGAGAATGGTCTATGTCAGGCCAGGAGACGGGTAAGTGTCAGGCAAGCTTTTTCTGAGGAAAGGGCATTTAAGCTGTAATGCGAAGGATGAGAAGATGCCATGCAGGGAAAATCTTCCATGACAAATGGCCAGTGGTAGGAAGAAGTGTGGTCCTTTCAAATTAGTGAATAGATCACTAGGGTTTAGAGATATATTCCATAAATTTTGATCCTATCAACACGAATGATGATTCCACTTCCCAGGCATATTTACTGATTGAAATTGAGAGTTTAATTTTTAGAGGGAAAAAAATGTGTTACAAGCTAAATTATTTAATTTGTAATTATGCACTAAGTTCACTAAGTCATGTAGTTAGTAAGAAAATTAAAGTTCTGGAAAGTGCCTGACATGGAATCAATGAAATGGGTTCAATAACTGAATTTTCTCACTTTTCTGATATCCTAGTCATAACAAGAGACTGTAAGGTATGGGGATGGAAATTTGCTTTCTATCTGTGCCCACATTACCAGACTAAGATGCTTTGGTTCTGGAAACCATTTGCCCAGGAAAGTGTTGAAGAAGACCCAAGGGCTTCCCTGGTGGTGCAGTGGTTGAGAGTCCGCCTGCCGATGCAGGGGACACGGGTTCATGCCCCGGTCCGGGAAGATCCCACATGCCGCGGAGCGGCTGGGCCTGTAAGCCATGGCCGCTGAGCCTGCGCGTCCGGAACCTGTGCTCCACAGCGGAAGAGGCCACAGCAGTGAGAGGCCCGCATACCACACACACACAAAAAAAGACCCAAGAGTGCCAGCGCCATTTTGCAACCTTGTCTCCTATGAAACCACATATTATAAAAGACTCATTTCTCCCTTATATGTAGAGCTCTGACAAGTAAATCACTAAGGAAAAGGCCAGAAATCCAATGGGAAAAAAGTGGATAAGGGAAACAAGAAATACTCTTGTTTAAGTATTTATAAGAGAGTAAATACAAGTATTTACTCTCCATGAAAGAAAGTCAAGTTAAAACTATATTGAGATATCATTTTCCATGACTCAATGAACAAAGATGAAAACATTTGATAATGTAGAATCATGGCATGGGTTTGGGGGGGGTTTCACATATACTGTTGATGGGAGGGTAAACTGGTACTGTCTATCTGTGGAGCAATTAGCAATATCTATCCAAATGAAAATTCACATACCTCTTGACTGAGTCTCCATTATAAAAATTTATCTTACACCTATCTTTCCACTTGTAAAAGAAAGCACATTTATGAAGATATTATTGTAGAATTGTTTGTAAAAGAAATAAAATGTGGAAGCAGCCTAATTGTTCAAGAATTGGACTCTGGAAAATAAAATACACTATCTAGTCAGACAATGAAATACTATGCAGCCATTAAAACAATAAAGTAGATGTAGCCCTGTTTGTTGATGTGAAAAGACCATCAATATATAGTAAATGAAAAAAGCCAAGGACAGTGTGTATATATGTGTGAAAAGACCATCAGTATATAGTAAATGAGGAAAACAAGGACAGTGTGTATATATGTGTGTGTGTGTGTTTATAAACTCTAGTACCTCAGACCATAACTGTATTTGGAGATAGGGTCTTTTTTTTTTTTTTTTTTTTTTTGCAGTACGCGGGCCTCTCACTGCTGTGGCCTCTCCCGTTTCGGAGCACAGGCTCCGGACGCGCAAGCCCAGCGGCCATGGCCCACGGGCCCAGCCGCTCCGCGGCATGTGGTATCCTCCTGGACCGGGGCACGAACCCGCGTCCCCCGTATCAGCAGGCGGACTCCCAACCACGGCACCACCAGGGAAGTCCTAGAGATAGGGTCTTTAAAGAGTTAATTAAGTGAAAATTAGGTCATTAGGGTAGGCATTAATCCAATCTAACTGATATTCTTTTTTTTTTTTTTTTTTTTGCGGTACGTGGGCCTCACTGTTGTGGCCTCTCCCGTTGCGGAGCACAGGCTCCGGACGCGCAGGCTCAGTGGCCATGGCTCACGGGCCCAGCCGCTCCGCGGCATGTGGGATCTTCCCGGACCGGGGCACGAACCCGTGTCCCTTGCGTTGGCAGGCGGACACTCAACCACTGTGCCAGCAGGGAAGCCCAAACTGATATTCTTATAAGAAGAGGAGGTTAGGACATAGAGAGAGACACCAGGAACACAAAGGCACAGAGGAAAAGCCATGTGAGGATACCTGACTGCCATCCGCAAGCCAAGGAGAGAGGCCTCAGGAGAAACCAAACCTGCTGACACCTTAATCTTGGACTTCCAGCCTCCAGAACTGTAAGAAATGTTTCTGTTGTTTAAGCCATCCAGTCTATGTTATTTTGTTACTGCAGCCCTAGCAGACTAATACAACATATGTACGCATATATGCACATGGGACAGCTCTGGATGTCTCTTACAGTCGATAGTATTTATCTTCAGAGAGGGTAACTAGAGGTGTGAGGAGGAAAGGAGACTAACTTTGGTACTGCTTTAACTTTTACCATATACATCTGTGGTTAGTTTGAGAATTTCAGGTCTGATCAAGAAAAAGCCAGGACTAGGAGATGGTAGTATTGCACAAGTTTCATTGGGCACCACTGGAACAAGCTTGCATGAGAGAGGAAGCCCTCACAGCAGGAGACCTTCTAGAGACAGTAGCTCCACTACCCAGAAAAGAAAGCGAGCCAGAGAATTCTCAGAGGAGAAGGGAATTGGAGAGGGAAGTCACATGTTTATGCAACACTGCCAAGCAGCAAAGTGGGGAATCTTTGGGTCAGAGAGCTCCAAAGGGCAGCAGTGCTTTGGGGTCTTTTATAGCTACAAGGTGTGTCTTATTTATGGCTAGCAGATGTTAGGTGCCATTTTGTGGAGTATGCAAAGCAATTGGCTCTAAATGGCTAAAAAATCTGTCTAATGGGGCTTTATTTAAAGCAATTAGTAAAAATTTGAGTTTGGCATCAGTGGAGTTTGAACTAATAGTCCTAGCCTGCTGCAAAGAAGTAAACAATATAGGGGCCAAGATACATGAGCCATCATTAACCCATTTATATATCATTGTCATCATCATCAAGTATTTAATAGGAAAAAAAAGAGATCTGTCCATGTAGAAGTTTCACTCTCTGAAGTGAAAACTATTAGGAGTTTTCGCCTCTCGTCTTCTCCACTGGCAGACCGTAGACAAAAGATTCCTGCCAACCATCCATTAAACTTCCTCCCTTACTCTGAATCCTCTATGCCATGCCCTCTACCTAAAGCTGACAAGCTGGTGTGTTCTGAACAGCAGAATTTTTATCTCTCCTGGGAATTCATTTTACTTTTTCTAAAAATGAGTTGATACACATTCATTGGAAGTATCGCAGAGCCAATATGTCTAGAGAAGGAAATGATATCTGAAATATTTGCTTTGTTCAAACAGAATGACTGTTTTCCCAAGTAGAAGAATTATCCCAATTAAGGCTTGGTGAGGAATGAGAAAAAGTGGAATCTTGCACAGTGTAATTTGACTAAATGACCTCTAAATTTACTAAAAAAAAAAATCTATCCTGTAATCTAATGCCTGATGTGATGCAGGTGGGTATTGTAAGAGTCCAAAATGAAAAAGATCAATGGTAGCTGATATAGTAAAGGTAGGAAATAGTCATAGAATTTTTAGAACTTGAGCTGAACCTTGAAGGATGGACAGCATTTGTATAAGAAGCAGAAAAATTTGTAGGCAAGAGAAGCATAGAATCATAATGGCAAGTTCCCACTCCTGCCAGGGTAAACCTGGCAAAGGCATCAGCCCCAAGTGGTTCTGCCAAAGGTGAAGATCTAAGACCAAACATGTGGCCAAGACAAAGTTTTTACACACAGAGGCCAAAGCAAAGAAATAGGGGGTGACGGATCACTTGGAGGGAAATCAGATTTAGTGCTAGAAGAACAGACAAACATTTCTGGTTGAAGAGATGGGGAGGCAAAGCCAGAAACAAAACAAACCCAAGAGTCAGAAGGCAAAGGGATTAGCACAAGAGTTTGGAAAATGGAATGCTGGTCAGTTTAAGATAAAAAGTTCAAATGGAGGCAATGAAAATCTGTGGGTGCAGTAACTCCATTTTAATATAATGCTCTGGAACAGGGTCCCAAGAGTAAGGGGCTCTGTGGGTTAAAATATAGCATTTCGCAACCAGATGAGGTCTTTAAGCAGTTGTTTTATAGAAGAGAAGCTGATGCCCAGAGAGGCTTGCTTGCCCTGCATCATGTAACTTGTAGCTGATAAGTTAGCAGAGCAAAAATAAATAAGATGGAACCATTGTTTCCTTGTTTTTTGTTTGTTTTGAACGTAATGAAAATTAGTTGAACTACAACTAGGAGTGTGTATAGGAAAATAGTAGGAAGAAACGTTGTTCCTGATTTGGGAATTGTGAAAGACGGCAGAGAGCCAAGAAATGATGTTATATGAAAATATCCAAAAGAACAGAGAGGAAGATGCAGATTTGATATTTGTTGTGTGTGTAATTTTATGTGTATATAAGTTTTTTTGTTTGTTTTTTGCGGCATGCAGGCCTCTCACTGTTGTGGCCTCTCCCGTTGCGGAGCGCAGCCTCCGGATGCGCAGGCTCAGCGGCCACGGCTCACGGGCCCAGCCGCTCGGTGGCATGTGGGGTCTTCCCGTACCGGGACACAAACCCGCGTCCCCTGCATCGTCAGGCGGACTCTCAACCACTGCGCCACCAGGGAAGCCCTATATAAGTATTTTTGATGTGGCAGTGTGACACATTCTCTGCCAGAGACAAACTCCTGAAGAGGGAGGATGGGGAGGGTAGAGAATCCCTTAGTCCCTGTAAGCATTTCAGTCATTTCATTGAAAAGATCATTAAGATTATACTGTGTTACTGTAACTGTATTATTCTGATGTGTGTGCATGGGTACAAAATAAGTTGGTACTTTGTAAAGAACACATGAAAATATGAGCTGTAGGTGTATTTGTATTAAGATAAATGATATGACAGGAGTCTATCTGTAATGCCATATTGTTTCAATGTTAGAAAAATGAAGTAATTCTTATGAGAAGAGGCCCTTGAGGATATAATACATATATTTGCCCTAAGTAAAAAACGAGATTGTAATTCACATAAATACTCAAGTTGTGGGGTTTTTAGGACAATATTGCTTTTTGGTGATAAAATGCATAGGGCAAGATTTGATTTAACCATTTGGGACAAATAACACTGTCTTAGTCCTCAGTCTCTATAAGGTATTCAAAATTGTCTTTACTACTACAAGTACTACTTCTGTCCCTAGTACTATTCCTAGAAATATATCCAGATATCTAGATATACAGTACATACAATTATATATATAATATATAGGCATATTGTTATCAAGAGATGACTGTCAAGTACTTTTTAAATGTTGACCCTGATAGGTGGTCCATAAAGTGAGGTAACAATTGTAGGAGTTTTTGAGCATTTGCTTAAGTAAGTTTTCTAAAATTAAGTTCAGAGTTTTTGTAGTATGCAAACTTTAATAGATTGCAAAAATTTTTTGAAGACTTTGCCCGCGCTTCCCACCATCTACTTAAACAACATAACTTTGTGGTGCTTTTCAAGCATTTGCAAAGTAAATCAAAAGTTTGAAGGTTTTAGAAGTTTTAGAAGTATAAAACTGCTTTATCTGTGTATAAAGACCCAGAGAATCTATAGTTGACATGCCAATGAAACAGCAAAACTCCATAGGATTAATAAAATGTCAGCACTATTTGTAAATGTTCAGCAAATTATAATGAGCCCTGGAAGAGTCTAACATAGGAAATATGTGTCTTAACTCTGAGCCTTGTGACCACATGTGGCACATGCTTCTTATTTCACTGAACACAAATATGGCTTCTATAGGGAATTCCTTGGCGGTCCAGTGGTTAGGACTCGGCGCTTTCACTGCCGGGCTAAGTTCGATCCCTGGTCGGGGAACTAAGATCCCACAAGCTGTGCTGCACAGCCAAAAAAGAAAATTATGGCTTTTATAATTAAAGAAGACAACTTTGTATACATTTGGCAGTTTCAATCATTCACAGTTCACAGGGAAAGATTTCTGATTGAATCAGCATATATCATCTGAAATCCGCATTATTTAAAAAGTCAGAGTTCAGTTACTAGACTTATTAAGTGATAGAAGTGAGAAAAACAAGAATGCTTATTGTGTCTACAGCTTACAAGGAAATCAATAAAATACGTTAACGTTTCATTAATGACTGTTAAGATCTTTCGGATTCTGTTGTACTCTAAAATTTCCAGTGTTTTCCCAAAAGTATTGTTTCATTCTTTCAATAGTTTATTTTTATCGATCTAGAAAATAAGACTCAGTGGAGTTACGTGGCAAAGCTGGAACCAGAACCTATGCCTTCTCTTCGCAAACCAAATGTGTTATTCATCAAACTATGCTGATGTCCAAAAAATCAGGGCTCCCTCCAGTCTGTTTCTAGACGCACATTTTCACTTCCATCCAACGTGGATATTCAGCCCCTACACTCGAGTATGGCTGTGTCTGTTCTGCTTGTTCATTGTCTCTTCTGACTCACTGAACTTTTAATATTTTAAATATGACCCTTGTCTCTAGCCAAACCTATTCAGGACCAAGTTTCTAAGATTAATAAGAAGACAGGGAATAAATACATTCTGAAGATTAATTGCATAATAGAAATATTAATCAGGTGACTGTTACTGATTTTTGTTTAATGAAAGATAGAACTGTTGAATTACTGAATAAACATTGAGCCTTAGCCACTGTTCAGATTTATTGCACAGGAATTTTTTATTGAGAAGGCAATATAATAGCAGGATAAATAAAACTTAATTTCCAAAATAGAAGGTAACTATTTTCATTGGACTTTACAGTTAGGCCTGTGATCATATTTTAATATTATGCCTTATTCACTTTACATGGTAATAAATATTTCCTTATCTCTACATAGTTTTTCTAATCATATTTCAATGGCTGCATACTATGTTAATGTAAATAGTTTTGATTTTAACTATGACATTATCACTTTAAGATTAGATGTAATGGTAATAATGTTTTTGGCACACCTCATATATTTGAACTTATACAATGCAAGCCACTAAAAATATTTTTTCAGTTAGTTATTATTTTAATGATTTAGGCTCTTGAAAACATTGTAATCCTAAGGTGTGAACTAACTTAATTCAACTTGGAAAATGTGAAAACGTACCTTGAAGGTACAAATTACTTTCGCAATAAATACCAAATGATATTAATTTATCTAACATAAAATTTAAATATGTTATGTGCTTGTTTAGGGGATTTATCTATATATTATTTTTGTAGAAGATAAGGAAAAGATATCAACTTTGGTAAAATTAGAATATAGTGAATTTGGAATAAAAAGAATGGGGTCCTGTTTATGACATTGTTATTATAATATGCTATAATAGTAACATATCTAAAAATACCATTTGGTTATTCATGCTATCATGGTTGTTTAATACTTTGCTGCCACCCCTGCTTCAGTTTCTACAGCGATGTGATTTCGTTTGCGGTCAAATCCCATGCGAGCACAATTTATTGAAGCAAATTTTCATCTCACCAAAGCAGAACGCATTCTGCCAACCCTGTTCATGCCAACGCAGATCATTTAGGATATAATTGGCTGCTACTGGCACTCGCACAAGCTGTGACATTTTTCTATCAGCAATAGGGTAATAGCTGTAAAGCCAAGAAATCAATTACTTGCTGCAGAAGATAACTTGATTTGGGAAGGAAGGAAATATAAAACAAGCCAGCTTTTTTCCACTTCAAACAGGTAGTGGGAAGGTACAATACTGGGCACCCTCCCCTCTTCTACAGAATACGAGGCGTCAGGGAAAGAGAAAACACTGATTTGAATAAGTCATGGGATGAAATCATTTGGAGTTTTCTGTTTAAAGAAGGCGAATAAAGAGAAACTTAAAGGGACTGAGAGACAAGCTAATATTAAGGGAAGATGGAAAATGACATTGACTTGTAAAATATTAGTCAGATGCCAAATCAAGGAGAAAGAAAATTAGAAGGTGAATGGAAGAAAAAGATATGAAAGGAATAAGGTAAAAAAGGAAAAAAACTCTTAAAAAAGAAGATAAACCAGGAAAATACAAAGCTAAATAAAAAAACTGAGACATAAATAGATTATTTTAATATAGATAAATATTAACCTATCTATAGATTAATATTTAATATAAATAGATTATTATATAATATATAATTTTGCCTAGCTCATTAGCAAAACTTGGGGAAAATATTCATATCCAGTTTGGGCAAGTATGTAGAGAAACAGTCTTACACTATTTGTTGATTTATTGTTTTACTTATTTATAAATAAACTGTGGAGCTAATGGGTAAAAATTTATTAAAATATTCATACTCATTGACTCAAAAACTCCCTGTATTAGAAAGACACTTATACAAATATGAAAAGATATATGTACAAGGATATCCCCTGCAGGATTGTTTATGATCATGAAAAATTGGGGGGAAAAAACTAAATATGTGTGAGTAGGGTATTGGTTACATAAGTTATTGTACATCCATATAGTGAAAAACTATATATAAATATAAAATAATTAAGAAAAGCTTGTATTATTAGAATGTTCAATACATATTACATGAAAATGCCTATAGTATGAGCAGCTTTATTAGTAGCAATTATAACAATAATAAAAATAAGTGTAATAAAGTTAATATTCATTGAGAATTCATTTTGCATTTTGTGTTAAGCCCTCTACTTTATGATGTAGGTAGTATTTCTATTTGCATTTAATGGATAGGAAGACCTGAGACTCAGAGGGTTTAAATGATTTGACCAAGGATGCCAGTAAGGACCAGACGCGGGATCTGAACCCAGATAAGCCTGGCTCCCAAATGCAGGCTCTTAGTCTGGATTCCCAAAATAATATGATCTAATTTTTTCCAGAAAAAAATAACCTAGTAAATGCACTGGAAAACATACAAAGTATTCACCAAATTGTTCACATCAGGAGGAAATTATGAGGTTACATTACACTCCTTTTTATTTGTACAATGTTTGTAATTTTTATACTAACATTTATTGTTTGTAACAAAAAGAAAAACAGTAAGATTAAAAAATTGCTTGCTTTCTGAAGGATAATTGCAAAATAACACTCTAAAATCACTGACAATGTCTTTAATCAAGGTTCTCATAAGTTTCTAACCCTAATCAAGGATTCCCAAATGGCAGTCCATGAACTGCACACATCACAATAACCTAAGGAATATTTTATTGCACATACCTATTCCTTGGCCCCAAACACCCCATGCTACCCAGTTCCGTACATCTGGGATGGGGCTCTGGAATTCACACTTTTTAAAACTCCCCAGGTGATTCTGATACCCAGCCAGGTTTGTGAATCGCTGTCTAATCTAAGAGAATGTGATTTATGTAGATCAAAAGAGGAAAGAGAGAAAGCGGACCATATGGTATGTTAACTCTCTCTAATTTCATTTTAGAGGTGGCTTCACAGAGAAAGGGTTTCTAAATCAGTACACATATGCAGCACGTACCTATAGGACTGAAAGTGTGCCAACAACTTTGTCCATTTGAAATATGACAATAACTCACATTTACTTTGGAGTAGGGGGAGATAATGTTTGAAAGGTTTTATAACTGAGTAACTAAAATGGCATGGCATTAGTGCAAAGATAGACATCTAGCCCAATGGAGCATAATAAAGAGCACAGAAACACATCCAGGCATGGGAGAGGCCTTAGCTTATTGTAGGAGTGGCCATAGACCCGTAGAAAAGGATGGCATTGGGCAATGGGCTATCCATAAGGGGGAAAAATAAGATTAACAATTAGCAGAATGCCTGGGGTTTACTGGGCATTCCGATTTTTCTTAAAAGAGTGATAGCTTTTTTTTTTTTAATCCTCCTGAGTTCTATTTCTCTAACTTCCTACGTCAGTTGCCTTTATTAACTCTTCCTCCTCATTTCCTTTTTTTATGTTTATTTTTTATTTATTTATTTTTCTTATTAGTCATCCATTTTATACACAACAGTGTATACATGTCAATCCCAATCTCTCAGTTCATCACACTATTCCCTTTAAATGCTAGTGGTCCCCTGAGTTCTCTCCTTGGTTGCCTTACGTTTTCTTCACATACTCTGTGCCTCCTCCAGGTGAACTCACCCATTTTCATGACTGGCTACCGAGGACAAAAATTCCAAATCTATTACTTCCAGTGGAAGCTTCCATCCCAAATTTCAGACCCATATTTCCAATGCCCAAAGGAACTAAAAGACACCTTACACTTAACATACCAACTCAGTATCATCTCTCACTGCTTCTTCTGCTATAACTATCACCTAATTTAATTAAATCACCACCCAACCAGTCTCCCAAGGTAGAAAGAAATTTGTGAGTCATATTTCACTTTGCCTTCTCCCTGTCAACTGACTACCAAGTCCTATATATAGTTTATACCTCAAAAATATCAGGGGAGTTCCCTGGTGGCCTAGTGGTGTAGATTCCAGGCTTTCACTGCTGTGGCCCAGGTTCAGTCCCTGGTTGGGAAAGAAAAATATCGCTTGACGACTCTCCATCCCTACTACCCCTGTTTTAGCTCAAGTCCTCACCATTCTCACCTCTCCAATTGCAAGTCTCCTATCTAGTCTCTGTTTCTTCTGTCTCTCCCTGGTCCAGTTTATTCATCGTATTCCCTCGTAGAGTGGTTTGCCCTAAAATAAAAGTAGTAAAAATGATAAAATAAAATCATTCTGTTACTCCTATTGCAGAAGTCTACATAATTAAATCCAGATTCGTTATTTGACAAGTGACAATAATAACGGTAATACATCGAGTGCCTATTTTATATATGAGCCAAGTGAGGTCCCAAGAGACTTAGTATCTTTCCCAAGGGGGCACAACTTATGGGTGGCAAAGCTGGGATTTCAATTTAGACGAAATCCAACCCTAAAGCCATGCTCAATTCAAATGTCACTTCCCTGACCTAACTCATCTGTTTACAGATCTATCCTCCCAGTTAAGCTGTGAACTCCCCAAAGAGAGAATAGTGTCTTAGTCATCTTTTCATCCCCAGTGTCTAACACTGCGACTGGCACAGAATAGATGCTTAGAAGATGAATGGAGGGACAGAGAGAGGAAAAAAGTAAGGAAAGCAGAAATAGAAAAAACTAGTGAGGTCGTTTTAAGAAGAACACGATGCTGTTTTAAGATTCTGAAGAATTGTCATGTAGAAAAGGCTTTATCCTCCCTGTAGTAGGGATGCTTTAATCTGAGCTCTGTGAATGAATTTAGGGAATGCACTTTTTCTAGGATGAGCATCCATAACCTTCATAAATCTCACAAAGCTGTTTGTGACCCAAAATAAAAATATTTAGAACTATTCCTCCAGAGGAGAACCAATGAGCAGACGTTAGGAAGACTGGTTTCAGATCTCTGTAAAAAGGAAATTTATAACAAATCTTTACAGTAAAATGTCAAAAGCTCTGGATCAGTGGAAGCACTCAAGCGAAGGCCAGATAAACATGCCCAAAGATACAGAGAAAGAAATCCATAGATTTCCTAGCTACACTAGGAAAATTTCCACACTCATTCAACTTCTGTGATTCTGTAATTCTAAGATACAATCCATAACAAATTTGTCTGTTTTTTTTTAAACTTCACAAAAATTTTGATTATTTTAGAACTGTCACAGCATCTTTCTCAGTCTGTTGCTTTTCCATGCATTTACCTTTAACCATCATTTTTAGGTTTCATTGCATCTCTTAATAAACCCAAACAACTTAGATGTAAATGCTGTTGACATCTGCAGGCACTGGTAATTCCTACTTCTCACACCAGATCTCCTTCTTTCTTGTTGTGTAGCCTGATTGCTCCTTTTTCGTATTTCTTTCTTCATAGGTTATTGAGATTTTAGTTTACATTGTATAAAATTTTGAAACATGAAGTAAGGGAATAAGACCTAATCCCCTCTAATGCCTGCATTACTGTATTGAGTACGGTTTTGTTTTCTTTTTTAAAAAAATTTATTTATTTTATTTTTGGCTGCATTGGGTCTTCGTTGCTGTGCGCAAGCTTTCTCTAGTTGCAGTGAATGGGGGCTACTCTTCATTGCAGTGCGTGGGCTTCTCATTGCGGTGGCTTCTCTTTGCGGTGGCTTCTCTTGTTGTGGAGGACAGGCTTTAGGCACGCGGGCTTCAGGAGTTGTGGTGCACGGGCTTAGTTGCTCTGCGGCACGGGGGATCTTACCGGACCAGGGCTCAAACCCGTGTCCCCTGAATCGGCAGGCGGGTTCTTAACCACTGCGCCACCAGGGAAACCCTGAGTATGGTTTTCGTTTCTCCTCAAAGACATTTATTTATTCCATAATCACTGCTGATATAACAAAAACTCTCAAAAATTGCTATTCTCCAAAAGATAATGTAACAAGTTTAATTTAATGCCGTGTAGGAGATTTTCTTAATAACTTTTCCTGATGTATATCTCATTATTTGCATCTCCAGGTGACTAAAAGGATGCTGTACATTTTAAAAGGGGTGTTTGGGGACAAATGTGGGCATTATTCATAAAATGATAAGAGTAAATATTCATGTCCTGAAGTGGTTGTATTCTACTTAGACACATAAGAAAGAAATTTATAGTCTTTTATTAAGAGCAGCTCTCAGAGTCAAGATTAAATAAGTAATCCTTGTTTGGTAGTATATATTAAACTTTATATCCTTGTGTTACCAAGGAATAAATTAAGACCTTTGCTCCACTATTTCATGTCGACTTTCATGACGATCCTTTCAAAAGGATAAATCCGGTGTAAAATGGATTAACCTTCTTGCTTCTCAGTGTGAGAAGCAAAGAGTGAGGCAAATGTAAATGACATTCGTTGTTTTTATTGACACAAGTCAAAGAATATGCATCAAAAATAACATCAACTATTAAAGTGTAAATTAGTACCCAACCTGTCAATGTTTGCTGCCATCTGTTGGTCAAAAGAGAAAGCTGCAAGGAACAGACAAATGTGGGAATTGGATCAGATTTCTGCCACCGCACTTCTACAGGGCTGGCCGTAGTTAATTATCCAAAATTGTGCGTGTAAAAATACTGTGCACCCCGGCTTCACAGCGAGCCCCTTCTGAATGGCAGAGGGGAGATGAGCTACCTGCTCACAGATTAAGCATAAGTGTCCATCCTGGTCCAAGTATCTGGTCACCTGCAGCTTCATTTCAAGTTCCTCCCCCCACACCTTTGATTGCCAATGAATAGAGTTCATTTCTTTTTTTTTTCTAATTGAGGTATAATTGACATGTAACATTATATTAGTTGCAGGTGTACAACATGATTAGCTATAGAGTCCATTTCTTATCGTGTGGCATGACATTTCCTAAAATGTTGCCCCAAGGAAAATTGGCTTTTCTTAATCAGAGATTGCAAAGTGAAGGTAAGATACAGATTACAAAATTTAGACCTAGAATTTTATTAAAATGTGGGTGTTGATTTTATTTTATTTTATTTTTTAAAATAAATTTATTTATTTTTGGCTGCGTTGGGCCTTCACTGCTGCGCGCGTGCTTTCTCTAGTTGTGGCGAGCAGGGGCTACTCTTCGTTGCAGTACACAGGCTTCTCATCGCGGTGGCTTCTCTTGTCGCGGAGCACGGGCTCTAGGCGCGCTGGGGGGTGTTGATTTTAAAATAAGGAAAATTCACATAAAAATCTGGATTGCTAGCTTCTTTTGAAAAATTCAAACATCAGACGAAACTGGACTCCATTCTCACATGGCCAGGCAGGCTCTGCTGTGCCCATTAGATGAGATGTGTCTCCTGCTCAACAGTTTCCATCACTTCCTGTTATCTCCCTGCATGGAGCCCAAGGGTAAGATGCTACTTATCATTCTTGCTCTCTCTCTATTTTTTTAAAGTAGAGACTTCTAACCTGTGTGAGGCAGAGCCTGCTAGCTGCATTCTCTACTCGTGCATTTTCCTCTTTTTTCATTAGTAATTCTCCCCTTTTTTGTTAGTAACTGATGTCTCTGTTATCAGGGATGGAATGGACCCAATTAAAAATTATATTTCCCCTCCTCCCTTGCAGAGAGTAATCACCGATGAGATATATGTGGTAGTTTATGGAATGGACTTCTGGGAATATTCTTTAAAAATGGCTGACAACTACAAAGAGACAACTTTTTTTAAATCCTCTCTTTCCTTTTCCTGCATGCAGACATGATGGCAGGACCCTCAGCAGCTATTTTGGATTCTGAGCTGACATGAGGATAGAGGTCAAAGGTTCAACATGGTGAAGAAAAAAGAACAAACTTAAATCTCTGATAACCATGGCACTACCATCCCAGCTCTGGACTCTCTCCTGTAGACTTCTTTTACTAGAGAAAAATCAAACTTTACCTTATTTAAGCCACTTCTTTGGATTTTCTGTTAAAAGCGACTAAACCTGACATACCATAATTTTGATAAAACTGGGAGTATGAAAATTAGCTCAATAAAATTCTCTTTGGAAAACAGAGTTTGAGGTGGAGATTTACATACGGGAGTTTTACAGGAAGGCTCTTGGCAACAATCCCCACGAGGGAGTGAAGGTAAACAGGATTGGGCCGTGGGAGAAGCTGAGCTGCAGAGCAGCTGCAAGAGAGAGCTCAGCCGATTTTATGCGAATTTCTGGAGCTGAGAGGGCCTTTCAGAAGTTTTCCTATGTCAAGACAAGGGGGCTGAGTCATTGTACCCCTGCATTAACAAATCGCTGGATGTGGGCAGCTCCTGGACAGGAAGCATAAACTTTCAGGTGTGAGCTCTCTCCTGCCCAGGGCAATGCTCAGAGAAGGACTCAGCTGTGAGCCATCTGCAGTATCAGAAGCTGAGGGGGTGAGTCTTGGTCCTGAAGGGAAGCAGGACAGTGCGCTAACACTTCTCCTAGTTATATGCATATCAGGGGGTAATTCATGTATTTTAAGTTTTACATATTATTCCTATGATAATCATTTTCGTGTCTCAATGAGTCAGAACTCAGAATATTCCTGGCCCTTCATTGTGTGCTCTTGGATCAAATGCAGGTTTACACCATGACTAGGATTAGTGGCTGTGTACAACCAAGCTGAGTAATAAATTCAATGTGCGCTGTCCTTTGAGGTGAAGAGAATAATGGCTATAGGAGTGAATAAACAAAGATGATTCTAGTACTGTATTTGGAGGGGCAGGTGTTCAGGGCAAATGGATACCAGTAATATGAAGCAACCAGGGACAAAGGAGATCTTTCCTCAAGGCAGGTGTCTTCGTGTTGCCTCCCTGCAGTTTCCGTTAAGACCTTCCAAATCCTTGACATGTCCCTTACCTCCCATCAGTGATGACTGGCATGGCACCCCTCTGGCTTTCCTTGCAATGCTCTCGGCTGCTCTGCCATCCTGCTGCCCTAATGATTCTGGTATCAAGATAAAAATCACTATTGACTTTCATTAGTTTTGAGATCAGAGCTAACAGAAGTAGCTTGTTTTATAGGCAAGGTGAGCTTGCCCACCAAATGGGTGTTGTATACAGATCCATATTAGTTCATTGATTTAAAATGAAGGCAATTGAATATATCTGTGCTTTCCCCTGATCCCACACAATGCCTTTTAGTTGCTTGCATAGATTAATCTAGTGTCTTCTGTAATGCTGAAAACACACCTTTAAAGTAGGTCATTTAGGAAAATAGAAATTTAAAGATTGAAGAGGAAACTATGTCTGAGTTCATAGTGACTGAGTACCCAGTTTCTTAAATAGTATTGAAAAGGGAAATTTCAAAATTTCATATATTAAAATATATATATACAGACTGTATACATATAATTTAACCCTTTACAAAATTTGGGCTCCAGTAAGACTGAAAAATAAACTGAGTTGCTTTATACCAACCAGGTGCAAATGCTTTCTCAGATTGACATGGTGTTGAATGAAATTCTTGAGGAAGAAAATATCCATATTGGTTAAGATGTATTAAAATAATCATAATTCTGACAGCATGTTTTATGTTTATTAGTTCTTTTCAGGTACACATATAGAAATGTATGAAAGTTAAGTGAGCGATGTGGACAAAGAATGTCGCCTGCCATCAAGGCACCAGCCAGTGCAGCAGCCAGGACGGTGCACCCTAAGGGGGATTCAGGATGGAGAAAAACAGGATACTGGCCCTACATAGTTAAGATGCACATCAAAGGAATAATTTCAATGAGCCCAGATTCTTGCATTTTCCTACACATAGGAAAGCACTACAGTCATTAACTCTAGACGGCTGTTTGTTGTGATTAGCAGTAAACTTTTGATTTTTTTTTCCAAGCAAAAACTCCTATGTATCCCGGCTCCTCCCTTACTTCTTTGGAACAGTTTCTCAGAGCAATCTGAGAGGCTGTCTCCTGGGCTATAGTCCTTGGTAAGGGCCCCAAGTAAAACATAACTCTCAATTTTTAGGTTGTGCGTTTTCATCATTCGACACTTTTGGTGACCAACGAAGGGACCCAGAGCAAATTTCTCTCCTTCACCTGAACCCTACGAGGATCTGGAGCCTTGGCACCAGCAGAGAGGCCTCTTGTGCCCGTTTGCCTACTTGGAGAGTTAGATGACTTTGGGTGAGCCTCTTCTGGGTCTTGGATCTCCTGTTATTGGCTGATGATCCTAAGTTTTATTTGGTGGTGTTAAGGTCCTCTCTGGAGGAGTAGGTTTTGCTTGAAACTTAGTTTCCAGGAGTGGGTTATCCTTAGTTGAAAGACACTGGGAAGATTTTATTATATGCGTAGAGAATTCATTCTTACAAATAATTACTCAATTGGGAACTAAAGGAAATCTTGCCCTAAAAATGGCCATATGGGGATTATTTGACATTCCAAAATTAATTTGTGTGTGTGTGTGTGTTTGCACAGCTAGAAAAAGCCAGCTTGGTAAAACATCTCTTCAGAATTCTGACCTTAAAAGAACAAAAACCCTTCTAGGGAGAACTTGCATTTCTCTCCCTGTGTCTTTGAGATGTAAATGTTCAACCTGATCTTAGGCTGTCTTTTCTGGGTTTCGAGAGCTTGGTCTCTGCCATCTAGAAGGTACGCATACAGCATATATTTGACAGCCAGTCAAATAGACTGGGATTCTGAGCAGTCTTTTTGTCTGGCTGTGCCGACTCTCAAAGGCCTTTGTCACCTTAACTTTCATCGTGTCCACCTGTACAACGAAGGCCTTTACTTTCCTGGACATTTTTGAGAGTAAACTTTCTAGATCTTGTGGGGGCTCATGCTCTGCACTCTCTTGTGGAGCTGTCTCTTGAGTTTATTGGTTTGAGGAGCTATGAAGATAATACTCATCAAAGGCCAGATGATGGATTCTTTGAAGAGGAGAAACTTCTAAATTGGTAAACTTTTAGAGAGCTCTCGTTATAAACAGCTGTTTTATTGGAAACTATAAAAAAACAAATTAGAAGGTGGATAAATTATATATATATAAAACAGCTAACCTAAGAAATCACTTTGTTTAAAACAAACAAAATGAACCAGTTTAGGAAGCCTGATTTGTGGTCTCAGCTTCACCTAATAAAAACATTAGGTTAATTAATGTTTAGTAGGTTGCTTAACAAGGAAATAAGAAAAAACTGAGGGGAAAGTCTAGCGGCTTCTTCCCAACAAGGTGGAAATTTTAAAGGGACTCATCCCAAAAGGATAAGAAATCTTTAGATGGTCATTAAGAAATGAGATAAATAAAAATGGATGTTAAAGTGATTAAAACAAAGGTTTGATACAACACTACGTAAGGTTGGATGGGCCAAAGTGACCCCCTATTTGTCCCCAACATTAAAGGGCCCCAAACAAATCTGTTCTATTTACCCTAGTTTAGATATATATAGATATAGATAGATAAAGTTTAAATATATAAACTTATATATATATATAAAGTTTAGGAATTCCCTGGCGGTTCAGTGGTTAGGATTCCATGCTCTCACTGTGGAGGGCCCAGCCTCAATCCCTGGTCAGGGAACTAAGATTCCGTAAGTTGCGTGGCACGGCCAAAAAAATAAACAAAGTTTAAATATATAGAAAGTTTAAATATATGTGCGGGTGTTTGTTTGTTTATTTATAAAGCTGGAAGAAAATTACACTGAGATATCTGAGCAGCAATTGCTTAGGGCAACAGCTAGGCCAATTAGTCAAGTTAAAAGATTGACAAAGGGGCCTGAGTCCTTTGGCTAAACCCCACTGGGGTCCCCAAACCCTATATACAAAAATAGGCAAAATCATGAGGGTATAAAAGAAGAACTTCTGGGACTCCTTTTTTTGCGGTACGCGGGCCTCTCACTGTTGTGGCCTCTCCCGTTGCGGAGCACAGGCTCCGGACGCGCAGGCTCAGCAGCCATGGCTCACGGGCCCAGCCGCTCCGCGGCATGTGGGATCTTCCCGGACCGGGGCACGAACCCGTGTCCCCTGCATTGGCAGGCGGACTCTCAACCACTGTGCCACCAGGGAAGCCCTGGGACTCCTTTTAAGACCAAGGCTTGTTGATGGGGTCCTAAAAGAAACTAAACTTAATGGTATAAATGTTGGTAGAACTGAGATGAAAGTTTATAAAAACTGGTATATTTAAATGGGCTTATATAAGATGATTATATCTCTTTTGCCTGATTATATTGTGGGACAGACATTATGTCTCACTGGGAAATGCTTCCTCTACCTGGTATTATAAGACAGGGTATAGAAATCTGCCCCCCAGGCAATATTAATTCTACTAAAGAAAACCAGTAGGGTTAGCTGAGCCCACAGAATATGAAATAAAAACTGGGAGCTAATATTCAGGGGCTAATAAAAACAATAATGGAGATTTTTGTTCTGGGTTGAACTTGTGCACTCAGAAGGAGGGTCTTTGTTGAATGCCTTGTGCAGACTTTTGAAGGCATGATAAATTGAACTCTAAAGTTCTAGAACATAGAACTCTTGATTTTCAGTTTAGTTGGAAATCATCTCACTGATATAAAAAGGAAAATTAAAGAAAAGGTAGCTGGAAAAATCAATCTTTTAATATCATTTAGGTGGCAGACCAGTTATTTGGGGAATTAAAAGCAACTGTCTTTGTCTTGCAAATCTCTACAAATCAGAAATGTAAATACAGTCCACAATGACCTGAGACTGAGCCTAATTAGCTCAATCAGGTAAAACCTGAAACCAAAGTGGGAAAAGAGGGGGCAAAAGGCCTTTTTAAACTCAAACGACTGTAAAGGCTCTCTTACCCAAAATCTAATTCATGGCCCCCTTAAGGATTTATCAAGGACGAATACAAATCTTAAAAGTCTTTTCCACAAATAGTAAAGCCTTAGTCATCTGAGTAAATAAATTTAACTTATTCCAACTGTTATTTATATACTAGTAATATTATATTATAATACCTGCTTTATAACCAAGTTTTAAAGTGAAGCTATGAGATCTCTAGTTATGTCTGTTTTTATGTCTGTGTGTACATTACACATATGGTATGTCTTTACCTCAGAATTGTATTATCAAAATTAAATTATAAAAGAGCTCTATTTAATTGACTTTAAAGTAAATGCTTGCAAATTAAATATTTCTAAATATATAAAATTAAACTGGCCAGAATGAATTTCAGGTTCATGTGGTCTAGGAAATACTCAGTATTAAATTAATATGTGGTATTAAAGCTAGCTTAAGCTTGTTGGTTTAATCAATACAGATATGTCTTACTTTTATTGTACCTAGGTTTACTGAAGGTCAATAAGTTCATATTATTTATGTTGCAGGGTTTGTCAACACGAAAAATTAACTTGGTATGATGATATTTTCATAATTTATAAAATAGAGGTAAATGAGGTAGAAGTTTTCAGATTAACTCATTAGGAATAATTATGTTTGGGTTATGTTTATCTAAAATAGTTTCTCCAGATATTTTAGTAACTTAAAACTAATTAAGAGTTTTGCTAAATTTAGTTAAATGATGAGAATTCACTGAATATCTAAATCATTTCAAGTAAGATAAAGTTGGAACATTAATTGCTAAATGGGTCTAAGTTTGCCTAGTTTTGTCTTCTCATGAGAGGGAAACTAAAGATGTTTGGGTTTATTAGACATATGTCTTATACCATATTGAAGAAAGAAATTATACAAGGAGAAGATTTATGTTTCTAGAGGTTATGTAATATTCCTAAGTTTGCCAGTCAGGAAATATTGATATGACAAACAGTTCATAATTACTTGATTTTTGATTTTCACTTGCTTCTTGGAGATTAAGGTTTTTAAGGGTTAAAATTGTAATATATGTTATTAAAGCTACTGGGATAATTAGGGAAGCATTTCAGTATGCGAGGAAAGTGGGATGTGTGTTTTCAGTAAAAGAAGGTATGAGGAATGGAAATGCATTTTGCTTAGGGAAAAGAAAGTGGTTTTGTCCTAAAGCTGGTTATTTCTAAATGGGAAAGAAAAATGAGAGATAAACTAATATAGATACAGAAAGTTGTGGAAGCTTTGTAGAAAGAGAGCCCTGAGAAAAGAGCTTTGTGCATGATCAGGCTGGGATTGGATTGAATTTAACCGGGTAAGTGAATTTTGTTATTGAGGGTGAGCTGGTGCAGGGCTACTTTTGATAACAGATTGTGAGTTTCTTTGCCTTCTAAATGATCTGT
The DNA here is from genome assembly GCF_005190385.1 of Monodon monoceros. Lineage (NCBI taxonomy): Eukaryota > Metazoa > Chordata > Mammalia > Artiodactyla > Monodontidae > Monodon > Monodon monoceros. Next base: position 70,645,550 of record NW_021703782.1, read on the forward strand.
ATTTGCCTTAAAAATCTTTTATTTTCGTTTTGGTTAAATGAATAATGTTTCACAGTGACCTATGATCCTATTTAACCAAGTGTTTTAAAACCGTTTGCTATGTAACAAAACAACCCCCAAATGCAATGTCTTAAAAAATAATCATTGGGCTTCCCTGGTGGCGCAGTGGTTGAGAGTCCGCCTGCCGATGCAGGGGACACGGGTTCGTGCCCCGGTCCAGGAAGATCCCACATGCCGCGGAGCAGCTGGGCCCGTGAGCCATGGCCGCTGCACGTGGAGCCTGTGCTGCACGTCCGGAGCCTGTGCTCCGCAACGGGAGAGGCCACAACAGTGAGAGGCCCGCGTACAGCAAAAAAAAAAAAAAAAAAATCATTATTATTACAGTTTTCAAAACATAAGGCTGAGAGGCAGCTTAACTAGGCCAGTTGGGATGACTGGGGCAAGCCCAATGACTTGGCACACCTCCATTCATTGCTTACCCTCTGGTAGCCTAGCCCAGGTGTGTTCTCATTGCAATGGCTGTGAGGGAGAGAGCAAGCCCAACTGTGCAAGTGCTTTTCCGGCTCTGCCTGTATCACACCTGCTAATATCTCACAGGCATAAGCAAGTTACACAATTGAACGTGGAGTCAAAGGTGGGGCTGAATATCCCATCCACAATGGGAAAGCCCAACAAAGTTAAATGACAAGCTGCAAAGGTGGGTAAAATAATGGAGCCGATGTTGAAATTACTACAGAGGGAGACAGAAAATGAACATATATTATGAGAAGTAGTGATAACTACATAAGAAAAAATAGTGTATGGAAATAATGTTAAGGTGGGGATAGGGGTGATGGAGGGTGCTACTTTTGATAGGATGGTCAAGGAAAAACCGCTTTGATTAGGAGATATTTGAGGAGAGACCTTAACGTGAAGAGGGCCCATTTAGGGAATTTGAGGAATAGAGGCTAAAAGGAACAAAATTTAAAAATAATGAAATAAAGGAATAAGCAAACAAAAGTGAAAAGAAAACTCAGCTGGAAACTATGAACTTGTATTCCCATCAGCCCATATGGTTGCATGATCACTTTTATACATTTATTTAATGCGTTTTCAGGGTTGAAAAGATCCATGAACTTCATTTGCTGCTCATGTTGTTTACGGGACCTGTAGTGTGATGATGAAATCAGTATTTCAGACTGAGGCAGTCACCACTTTGGTCTTTTTTTTTTTCCCTGCAGTATCCTTTATTTATCATTTTTGTCTTTCCCTCAACTTGCTTTTTTTCCCTTTCCAGTTTTATTGAGATATAATCGACATACAACACTGTATAAGATTAAGGTGTACAGCATGATGATTTGACTTACATACATCGCGAAATGATGACCACAATAATTTAGTGAACGTCCATCATCTCATATAGCTACAAAATAAAAGAAAAAAATGGGCTTCCCTGGTGGTGCAGTGGTTGAGAGTCTGCCTGCCGATGCAGAGGACGCGGGTTCGTGCCCCGGTCCGGGAGGATCTCGCATGCCACGGAGCGGCTGGGTCCGTGGGCCGTGGCCGCTGGGCCTGTGCCTCTGGATCCTGTGCTCCGCGGCAGGAGAGGCCACAGCAGTGAGAGGCCCACGTACTGCAAAAAAATTAAAAGAAAAAGAGAAACAATTTTTTCCTTGTGATGAGAACTCTTAGGATTTACTCTCTCAACAACTTTCATATATAATGTACAGCAGAGTTCATTATATCTATTATATTGTACATTACAGCCCCAGTACTTATTTATCTTATAACTGGAAGTTTGTTCCTTCTGACCACCTTCATTCAATTCCCCCTCCTTCCGCACCCATATCCCTGATTCCAGTAACCAGAAATCTGATTCTTTTTCCGTAAGTTTGTTTGTTTGTTTGTTGAAGATAGATAGATAATTGATCTACAGCACTATGTTAGTTCTTGGTACACAAATATTGATTTGATATTTCTATACATTTCAAAATGATCCCAATGATAAATCTGGTTACCCTCTGTCACCATATAAAGATATTATGTGATTATTGACTGTATTCCCCGCACTGTACATTTCATCTCTGTGACTCATTTATTTCATAGCTGGAAGTTCTTACCTCTTAATTTCCCTCACTTATTTCACTCTTCCCCTACCACCCACCCTCCCCTCTGGCAACCATCAGTTTGTTCTCTGTATTTATGACTTTGTTGCTGTTTTATTATATTTGTTCATTTGTTTTATTTTGGGGGTTCCACATATAACTGAAATCATACAGTATTTGTCTCTGTCTCACTTATTTCACTAAGCATAATACCCTCCATGTCCATCCATGTTGTTGCAAATGGCAAGATTTCATTCTTTCTTATGGCTGAGTAGTATTCCTTTGTATATATATATATGTATATACATATATACATATATATATATACACACACACACACGCACACACATATATATATACACACACCACGTCTTCTTTATCCATTTATATATCAATGGGCACTTGAGTTGCTTCCATGTCTTGGCTATTTGTGAATAATTCTGCAATGAATAGAGATGCATATGCCTTTTCAAATTAGCATTTTTGTTTTCTTTGGAAAAATACCCAGAAGTGGAATTGCTGGATCATATGATAGTTCTATTTTTAATTTTTTGAGAAATACCCACACTGTTTTCCATAATATCTGCACCAATTTACGTTCCTGCCAACAGTGCTCCCTTTTCTCCACTGCTTGCCAACATTTGTTATTTGTTGTCTTTTTGGTGGTAGCCATTCTGACAGTGTGAGGTGATATCTCATTGTGGTTTTGATTTGCATTTTCCTGATGATTAATGACGTTGAGCATTTTTCTTGTATGTGTTGGCCATCTACCATGTTTGTCTTTTCATAGCAAATGTATTAATGGATTTTATATAGCTAGGGAAAAAGTCAAATAGTTTGTATTGGGCATAGCCACTGAAAGATAAAATTGGAATCCTATAGCTAAAATTTTTGAACCTCCTCAAGACCAGCTCAAATGCTTGAAATAGTGAGTAGAATTAAAGCTTCCTGGTTTAGGAACTGCTCCATTAACAAAAAATGTTGGGGAAAAAAAAGCGTCAAATTTGTATTCAGTAACTTAAAATTGAAATCAATTACATTTCTTTTTTAAAAGATATGAATCTGCATGAAAAGTAAGAAAGTTTTTAGTATGTCATAATTAACATTGAAATGGGACCTCTTTGTTTCCTGGTGCGTGAGGAGACGGAATTCAGAGTGCCGTTTAAAGGAGCTCCAGAGGCGGGAGCGAGCCGCAGCCATCAGCGTGGACCCCAGAGATGGGCATGAGATGCTAAGACTGCTGCTGCTGCCACCAAGAAGCCTGTGTGCAAACACAGGTCACTGTCCACACCTCCCCTCCCGGGAGCCTGTGTAGCCCGCCACTGCCAGGGTCCCATGAGCCAGGGACAACTTCCCCAGGAGAACGCACGGCATGCCTCAGGCTGGTGCAACATCACGCTGGCCTCTGCCACCACAGGCTCGCCCCACATCCGTACCCCTCCCTCCACCCCGGCAGCCGGCCTGAGCGAGCCAGAGCCCCAGAATCAGCTGCTTCTTTAACGCCGTCCTATCTGAGCGAAGAACAGACGCCCTCAGGCAACCTACACTCATAGGAGGGTCCAAATCCAAAGCTGAACCCCGGGAGCTTTGATTGCAATTCAATGCAATCCCTATCAAACTACCACTGGCATTTTTCACAGAACTAGAACAAAAAATTTCACAATTTATATGGAAACACAAAGGACACCGAATAGCCAAAGCAATCTTGAGAAAGAAAAACGGAGCTGGAGGAATCAGGCTCCCTGACTTCAGACTATACTACAAAGCTACAGTAATCAAGACAGTATGGTACTGGCACAGACACAGAAATATAGATCAATGGAACAGGGTAGAAAGCCCAGAGATAAACCCACACACATATGGTCACCTTATCTTTGATAAAGGAGGTAAGAATATACAGTGGAGAAAAGACAGCCTCTTCAATAAGTGGTACTGGGAAAACTGGACAGCTACATGTAAAAGAATGAAATTAGAACACTCCCTAACACCATACACAAAAATAAATTCAAGGGCTTCCCTTGTGGCACAGTGGTTGAGAGTCCGCCTGCCAATGCAGAGGACACGGGTTCGTGCCCCGGTCTGGAAAGATCCCACATGCTGTGGAGTGGCTGGGACTGTGAGCCATGGCTGCTGAGCCTGCACATCCGGAGCCTGTGCTCCGCAACAGGAGAGGCCACAGCAGTGAGAGGCCCGCGTATCACAAAAACAAAAACAAAACAAAACAAAAAAAACTCAAAATGGATTAAAGACCTAAATGTAAGGACAGGCACCATCAAACTCTTAGAGGAAAACATAGGCAGAACACTCTATGACACACATCACAGCAAGATCCTTTTTGACCCATCTCCTAGAGAAATGGAAATTAAAACAAAAATAAACAAATGGGACCTAATGAAACTTAAAAGCTTTTGCACAGCAGAGGAAACCATAAACAAGATGAAAAGACAACCCTCAGTATGGGAGAAAATATATGCAAAGGAAGCAACTGACAAAGGATTAATCTCCAAAATATACAAGCAGCTCATGCAGCTCAATATTAAAAAAGAAACAACCCAATCCAAAAATGGGCAGAAGACCTAAATAGACATTTCTCCAAAGAAGATATACAGATTGCCAACAAACACATGAAGGAATGCTCAACATCACTAATCATTAGAGAAATGCAAATCAAAACTACAATGAGGTATCACCTCACACCGGTCAGAATGGCCATCATCAAAATATCTACAAACAGTAAGTGCTGGAGAGGGTGTAGAGAAAAGGGAACCCTCTTGCACTGTTGGTGGGAATGTAAATTGATACAGCCACTATGGAGAACAGTATGGAGGTTCCTTAGAAAACTAAAATTAGAACTACCATATGACCCAGCAATCCCACTACTGGGCATACACCCTGAGAAAACCATAATTCAAAAAGAGTCATGTACCAAAATGTTCATTACAGCTCTGTTTACAATAGCCAGGACATGGAAGCAACTGAAGTGTCCATCAACAGATGAAGGGATAAAGAAGATGTGGCACACATATACAATGGAATATTACTCAGCCATGAAAAGGAACGAAACTGAGTTATTTGTAGTGAGGTTGATGGACCTAGAGACTGTCATACAGAGTGAAGTAAGTCAGAAAGAGAAAAACAAATACCACATGCTAACACATATATATGGAATCTAAAAAAGAAAGAAAGAAAGAAAAATAATCCACAAAATTTTCAAATGGGAGAAAAACCAATATGGTGGTTAAAAATATTTGGTGGGCCAAAAAGTGCCTTCAGTTTTTTAAGTAAAACTAGAAGACACATTTTTCATTTTCACCAAGAACTTTATTGAACAACATAGTCACCCTTTTGTTCCACTACCTTCTGCCATTTTTCAGGCAACTTCATAATTCCATCTTCCCCAAACTTTTAATCTTTTTGAGCAACTACTGTTCCAGGTGCCTTTTACAGTATTCTATGGAATTGAAATTTTTTCCATTAAGAGAATTGTGTAAAGACCAAAATAAACGTAAATCCAAAGGTGCAATGTCTGGTGAATATGGCAGATGAATCAGAACTTCCCAGCCAAGCTGTAACAGTTTTTGCCTGGTCATCAGAGAAACGTGTGGTCTTGCGTTATACTGAAGCAAGATTATGCGTTTTCTGTTGACTAATTCTGGACTCTTTTCATCGAGTGCCAGTTTCTTTTGGTCTAATTAGGAGCAGTACTTGTTGGAATTAATTGTTTTGTTTTGGGGAAGGAGTTCATAATAGAGGACTCCCTTCCAATCCCACCATATACACAACATCACTTACTTTGGATGAAGACCAGCCTTCGGTGTGGTTGGTGGTGGTTCATTTCTCTTGCCCCACAATCTCTTCTGTTCCACATTATTGTACAGTATCCACTTTTCAAAGCCTGTCACAATTTGTTTTAAAAACGGAACGTTTTCATTACGTTTCACTAGAGAAATGGTCAAGAAGGTTTTTTTCTCTTAAATTATGTGGAAGCCAAACATCAGAGCGATTCACATAACCAAGCTGGTGCAAATGATTTTCAGCACTTGATTTGGGTATTTTGAGTATGTCGGCTATCTTTTGCGTGGTATAACATTGATTTTTTTTCAAATATTCTTTTGATTTGATCACTATCAACTTCAACTGGTCTACCTGACCATGGAACATTGATCAGCGAGAAATCTCCAGCGCGAAACTTTGCAAACCACTTTTGACACATTTGATCAGTCACAGCACCTTCTCCATACACTGCACAAATCTTTCTTTTTGCGTTTCAGTTGCATTTTTACCTTTCTTGAAACAATAAAGCATAATATGCCGAAAATGTTGTTTTCCTTCCATCTTTAATAGTAAAATGGCTACATAAAAATTCACGAATTTTGATGTCTTTTTATAAATGCACGCTGATATGACAGCTGTAACATACAATCTAACAAAATTGTTTCAAATGAAGTTAAAGACAACTAAGTGCTACTAGAGCCATCTTATGGAAACAACCAAACGAACATTTTGGCCCACCCAATATCATACATATTATAGATTTTAATTTTCTAATCCGAAGTTTACTTGAAAATATTTTAGGACTTATTTTAGAAAATACATAAAAGTTAATTTATAATCACTGTCACCCACCTCCTAGAGAAATGGAAATAAAAACAAAAATAAACAAATGGGACCTAATGAAACTTAAAAGCTTTTGCAGACCAAAGGAAACCATAAACAAGATGAAAAGACAACCCTCAGAATGGGAGAAAGTATTTGCAAATGAAGCAACTGACAAAGGATTAATCTCCAAAATATACATGCAGCTTGATATCAAAAACCAAACAACCCGATCCAAAAATGGGCAGAAGACCTAAATAGACATTTCTCCAAAGAAGATATACAGATTGCCAACAAACACATGAAGGAATGCTCAACATCACTAATCATTAGAGAAATGCAAATCAAAACTACAATGAGGTATCACCTCACACCAGTCAGAATGGCCATCATCAAAAAATCTACAAACAATAAATGCTGGAGAGGGTGTGGAGAGAAGGGAACCCTCTTGCACTGTTGGTGGGAATGTAAATTGATACAGCCACTGTGGAGAACAGTATGGAGGTTCCTTAAAAAACTAAAAATAGAACTACCATATGACCCACGAATCCCACTGCTGAGCATATACTCTGAGAAAATCATAATTCAAAAAGAGTCATGGGGCTTCCCTGGTGGCACAGTGGTTGAGAATCTGCCTGACAATTCAGGAGACACAGGTTCAAGCTCTGGTCTGGGAAGATCCCACATGCCGCGGAGCAACTGGGCCTGTGAGCCACAATTACTGAGCCTGCACGTCTGGAGCCTGTGCTCCGCAACAAGAGAGGCAGTGATAGTGAGAGGTCCACGCACTGCGATGAAGAGTGGCCCCCGCTTGCCACAACTAGAGAAAGCCCTCGCACAGAAACGAAGACCCAACGCAGCCATGAAAAAAAAAAAAAAAAAATCACGTACCACAATGTTCATTGCAGCACTATTTACAATAGCCAGGACTTGGAAGCAGCCTAAGTGTCCATTGACAGATGAATGGATAAAGAAGATGTGGCACATATATACAATGGAATATTACTCAGCCATAAAAAGAAACGAAATTGAATTATTTGTAGTGAGGTGGATGGACCTAGAGTCTGTCATACAGAGTGAAGTAAGTCAGAAGAGAAAAACAAATACCATATGCTAACACATATATATGGGATATAAAAAAAAAAAAAGGTTCTAAAGAACCTAGGGGTAGGACAGGAACAAAGATGCAGACTTGAGGACATGGGGAGGGGGAAGGGTAAGCTGGGATGAAGTGAGAGAGTAGCATTGACATATATACTCTACCAAATGTAAAATAGATAGCCAGTGGGAAGCAGCCGCATAAGCACAGGGAGATCAGCTCGGTGCTTTGTGACCACCTAGAGTGGTGGGATAGGGAGGGTGAGAGGGAGACGCAAGAGGGAGGGGATATGGAGATATATGTATACGTATAGCTGATTCACTTTGTTATACAGCAGAAACTAGCACAACATTGTAAAGCAATTATACTCCAGTAAAGATGTTAAAAAAAATTTTTTTAAATAAAGAAATAAAAAAATATGTTTAAAATATTGATTACTTCAATTTGAAGATTAATTTGGAAGGATTTTATGTCAAAAATTCCACTAGATGGTGCTCTTTTAACTTCCTTAAAGGAAAACTGACGAAGTTTGAATTTGTAGCTGATGCCTGACTCAGCTAATTTAATGGTAACAAAACCAAATGAGTGCATCTGACTCAGAATTCCCTTGGATATAAAAAGCACAGGATATAATCTAAGAACAGTATAATTGTGATAACTAATTGATGAAGACTACTTTTGTTAGCAGTGGAAAAATACCATGATTACTTTCAAAGAAGAGATTCTGGGAATATTATGTTGTGCTCTTTAGAAAATAAGACTTTATACAATGTGAACATTGAGAAATTTTAGACACTCTCAGGTTTTACTTAATAAGTGCTGAATTTATAAAATTTAATAAGTTTAATAAAAAACACACTACTGATATACATGAGGCTCAAATTTCCCAATAGCCTGTTAAAAATTAAAATCTGTCCTCAATCTGTGACACTATGAGTGAATTATATTTGTAATATGATATAATATAACACAAAACTGAATTGTATATATAGGAAGCACATATGCTATCTCTACATGACACAGGCAAGGTTACTTATTAAAATATTGGAGCATACTACAACTTCTATATCACATTCATGTGTGTTCATGTGTATGCAGACTGAGAGGCAAGAGATTTGTTTGCTCATAGCCCCATATACATGCCTATGCTGTTAGTTAACAGCATATCTTATCAACATTGATAGAAGTACATAAACTTAGAAAACAGGTTTACATATAGTTGGTTAAATATCCATTTATAGGTTAGCATATTTCCAGGTAAGTAGTTTTAAATAAAGAATGCAGAGACAAACTGTGATTAAAACAGCAAAAAATAGAATATGTGGAGGTGACTGTTTGGTTTATTTATGGATCAGTTAAGATTCTTACCAGGAATTATGTTACACCGTGATGATAAAAGCATATATTAGAACAGGAAGCATTCATATACTGCAAAAGTACAAAAATAATGTGGACACTTGTTGAATTGATGAACCCTCATTAACAATGAATCGTTATTTTAATATTGAAGCTGTGTGTGTTTAAGTAGTTGTTAAGTGTTGACATGAACTTAATTTTCTAAATAAAAGCATATTACTGATAACATAAGTTTCGAGTGTGGTAGTAACGCTTTTGTTTTTAAAATCTATTCTATTAAAGTGACTTCAATATCAAAAAAAGAAACAACCCAATCCAAAAATGGGCAGGACTTAAATAGACATTTCTCCAGAGAAGATATACAGATTGCCAACAAACACATGAAAGGCTGCTCCACATCACTAATCATTAGAGAAATGCAAATCAAAACTACAATGAGGTATCACCTCACACCGGTCAGAATGGCCATCATCAAAAAGTCTACAATAAGGCCATAAAACAATGAGGTAAAACAAAACAAAACAAAACAAAACAAAAAAAGTCTACAAACAATAAATGCTGGAGAGAGTGTGGAGAAAAGGGAACCCTCTTGCACTGTTGGTGGGAATGTAAATTGATACAGCCACTATGGAGAACAGTATGGAGGTTCCTTAAAAAACTAAAAATAGAACTACCATACGACCCAGCAATCTCACTACTGGGCATATACCCTGAGAAAACCATAATTCAAAAAGAGTCATGTACCACTACTTACAATAGCCAGGACATGGAAGCAACCTAAGTGTCCATCGACAGATGAATGGATAAAGATGATGTGGCACATATATACAATGGAATATTAGTCAGCCATAAAAAGAAACAAAATTGAGTTATTTGTAGTGAGGTGGATGGACCTAGAGTCTGTCATACAGAGTGAAGTAAGTCAGAAAGAGAAAAACAAATATCGTATGCTAACATATATATATGGAATCTAAAAAAAAAAAAAAAAGGTTCTGATGAACCTAGGGGCAGGACAGGAATAAAGATGCAGATGTAGAGAACAGACTTGAAGACACAGGGAGGGGGAAGGGTAAGCTGGGACAAAGTGAGAGAGTGGCATGGACATATACACACTACCAAATGTAAAATAGATAGCAGCTGCATAGCACAGGGAGATCAGTTCGGTGCTTTGTGACCACCTAGAGGGGTGGGATAGGGAGGGTGGGAGGGAGTCGCAAGAGGGAGGGGATATGGGGATATATGTATACCTATAGCTGATTCACTTTGTTATACAGCAGAAACTAACAGCATTGTAAAGCAATTCTACTCCAATAAAGATGTTAAAAAAAATGACTTCAGTTAGATATCTCTTAGTAGGTGAATCAAAAGACCTTGCAAGTACTCACCAACAGCTAAATTTCATTGAGTTTTCTCAGTTTTTATCTTTTTTAACATCTCTACAATTTTGATATTGTTGCCCACCTCTTCCTGCTATAAATCCTTCTTGGATTTCTTTGTCATCCCACTCCAAGCACACTGGTTCCTGTCCTTGGCTTCCTACCTCATGTCCATTTGGCTCTTCCCTAAATGAGAACGTTCCCTCACTGTTCTATTCTTGGCCTGCCTTTCTTTCTTTACATTCCTTTACTCCTGTGTCATCTACACATTGAATGTAGATAATTGCTTCTGTGTAGGAAGCCCTTAAGTGTTCATCTTTTGTCCTGGACTCTCACTGGGGTTTCATTCCTTAATTTCTAACTATTTCCAGACAAATTACACTGTGTCCTGGATATTTCCCCCTAGATTTCAAATCTCATGGAATCAAGCAAAAACTGAACTCCTTATCATCTCCTATAAAAGCAATGCCTCATTTTTATATTTCAGCTATTATGAATGACAAAATCTTGGAATTATTTTATTTATCTTACTCACCATATTTAGTTTCCAAGGCTCCATGCCTTTCTATTTGTTTAAACTGCCATGACCTAGTTGAGATCCATAGTTGCCGCCTGCCCTAATCTCAACAATGACGTCCTGGTGCTCTCTAACTCTGGACTGTCTCACCCTACTCCATCCTGGTCAGTGCCTCCTATCTGTATGTTTCAGGTTATCTGCATTAACAGATAGTTTGGGTAGAGTAGGCAAGACAGAGTGACAGTGAGTGGCCTTAGAACTGCACACTGAGGTGGCTTAGGCTCTGGGAAAGGGCTTCACAGAAGCGGCAACACGCACAGGGTCACACAGCCTCCAATGCAGCCAATGGTTCACAAAGGGAGGATAGAGAATAGAAGCAGGAAATCGAGACAGTGGTCAATATTCAATAGTCCAGAGAGGCAAAGAATTCATATCTGGGAGCTCTTTCCAATCCTGTCTAAGGCTCAGGAATGGAGAGGCTGCACTGAACGAAGGAGGGGAGTGGTATCATGTGCTATCATGCGGCTCCCGTGCACAGGACCATTAAGAGCAGACCCCAGCACTTCATCTGGGAAGCCTGTCTTCTGCAGCCTTCATCTTGACCCACCTCGCACTTCATTGCCTCACCTGTTCTTTTTTTTTTTTTTTTTTTTTTTTGCGGTACGCAGGCCTCTCACTGTTGTGGCCTCTCCTGTTGCGGAGCACAGGCTCCGGACGTGCAGGCTCAGCGGCCATGGCTCACGGGCCCAGCTGCTGCGCGGCATGTGGGATCTTCCCGGACCGGGGCACGAACCCATGTCCCCTGCATCGGCAGGCGGACTCTCAACCACTGCGCCACCAGGGAAGTCCCCTGACCTGTTCTTGACTAACCTTGATCCTTGGACTCATTACATATTTATAGACTGACAGGTGCTGCCAGTCCTGACACTTAATCTGATCTCTGGCCCTGAGTCTGGCTTCTTTCCTCACCCACAGTTTGCATTTACTCCCTTTGATGATACTGCTTTCCTCTCAGCCAAACATCTCCCTGGGCACAGACTCAACTGCAGGCCCTGACTCAGCTCTCTGCAGAGAAAGATATATACAGAACTGTTAATTAGGTATAAGATTGTTAGACAATGAAAGAGAGAAAAGAGAGCTCTAAGGTATTTCGGAGGTAGTTATTCCAGGAAGTGGATATAACCCCAAGGATTGAGTGAGTAAAGGGACAGACTTGGAAACTTAGAAGAGGAGTCCTCGAGATGAAACACGGACCTCTGAGGAAGCTGTGTCTCCAAGCTGAGAGAAGCATACTTAGGAGGAGGAACAATGAGGTTGGTTCTGATGTCTCTGAGATGGTGAGATGATACTGATTCTGCAAGTTGCGGAAAATGCAAGGCAGATTCAGGTGCTGCTGTTGGCTGAAGAAGGGTTGCTGGGGTGACAACAGAAGGAAGTAGCCAGGCAGCTTCATGGGGAGCAAACATAAAGGAGCAAGCCCCTTCTTCCCCTTCCAGCCCCCCTAGGGCCCCCTTTTGGCAAAACCTAAATAGGAGCCAGCTGCCAATGCCCAATGTGGTTTGCAATGTGCCCCAGCATCATAGAGCTGCACACTGAAGTGTAGGTCTGGAGCTGATTGGCAATAATTCAATACCGGGCAGGTATGCCTTTTCTTCCTTCCACAAATATGTGAGTGTCTACCTTGTTCTAGGCACAGAGGATAGAACAATGAACAAAACAATAATATTTTCTCCTCGAGTAGCTTACATTACATTATATTATATTATTACATTATAATGAGGAAAGATAGGTGGACAAAAAATAAGTAAAAAACATAGCATGTCAGGTGGTAAGTGCTCTGAGGAAAGGTAAAGCAGAGAAGGTGATAGGACAGCTGAGGGGTGGGAAGGGCAGGTATCAAGGTTAACCAGGCTGTTCAAGGAAGGATTGAGCAAATGACACAGAGTAAACAAAGATGGAGGGACTGAGTCACGAAAATATGTGAGGAAAGAGCTTCTAGATAAGGGTAGGGTGGAGGGGAAGGCCGATTGTGTCGGGCCTTATCTGCCATCAGAAGGGGTGTGGCCATTACCATGGTGATATGGGCCGCATATTAGCAGCTTTGGAGCACAGAAGTGACACGATCTCATATGTTTTTGAAGGATCCTTCTGGGTGCTCTTTTGAAATTAGATTCTCCTCCCTGGATTCATCTTGGCCCAGCCATCAGGAACCTAATTCTGGGTCTAGAGTCTGGCCTTCCAAATGCATTCTTTTTGTCTCTCTGTACCTGCCTTTCATAGTACTTCAGTGGGCGCCCAGCCGAGGTTCAGATGCCTCTTCTCCTGGGCCTGCAACTTCACTCCACAATCACGGTCTCTGTTTTTTGTACCCTCTGAATAGCCTCTCCTGCAGTTGGTCTTGATATATTAACCTACATCTCTGGTGGTATGCTCAGCCTTGTGAGAGTTGGGGGTGGCTTCTTATCCAACATTTGTTCATTCTTTCAACAAATATAAATTGAAAACCTACTATGTGACAAGTACTCATGTACTGAGGATAAGACAGTGAACTAGATACATCAGTGCCCTGTTCTAGAGGTAGCAGTGATGGAGGAGACAAAAATTTTAAAAACCTGTAAAGAAGATAATTTCAGAGAGTGATAAATGACATGAAGATAACAAGTTGGCTATGACAGAGTATGACAGCTGGCTACTGGAGACTGAAAGGTCAGGGAAGGCCTCTGATTAGGCCTTAGATATTTGAGCAGAAACCTGAATGATAAGCAGTCAGCCATGTGAAAATCTGGGGTCAGCAAACGCTGATGGGCGTCAGCATTTGAGAGTCCTCTTAATCTGGGAAATGGTCATCTGAGATATTTAGAGCCAGAGGAATGTGCTTGAAAATCCCTTATTGTACATCTCTCTCTCTCTCTCTCTCTCTCTCTCTAGTATTTTACTGGGACCACAGGGTAATTGATATTTTAACGCTTTCTGATAAGACATCACATTCAGATACTTTTCTTTCTCAAATACGTGAACTAAAATATTACCTGCCGTATCAGTAAACAAAGGATGTTGCAGCCATCAAGCCATCACGTTACAGCCACCCAGGTGGTGAGCCCTGAGGGAACTCAGAATGGAGACAAAGGGGCTGTACCCTGCCAAGTCCATCTAGCAGTCAGCTGCTGCAGCTATCCCCTGACGGTGCGCCCTGAGGAAACTCAGGGTGAGAAAACACAGGATACTGACCCCAGATAGCTGAGGTGCATATCAAAGGAATGATTTTAGTGAGCCCAGACTCTTGCATCTTCCCATACATAGAAAAGTGCTAAATTCTTTAACTTGAGATAGCTACTTTTCTTTTATTAACAGTAATCTTTTGATGTTCCGACTACTTGGTCTTTTGTTGCAAAAACTCCTATATATAATGGCTCTCCCCCTTGCCTCTTTGGAACAGTTTCTTAGTGTTTTCTGAGATGCTGTGTCCCAGGCTTGAAGTCCTCAGAATGTCTGTCAAATTCTCAACTTTTAGGTTGTGCACTTTCTTTTCAGTCAACAAATATTTTACCAAGTATCCTGTGTAGGGATATTAAAGAACCATGTGGAATCTCTTGACTCAGGCTCATCTGATCCTCAGGTGTATCCCTTATTGGACCCCAAATTAGCAAAGCCTTTTAAAATATGGTTTCAAGATAATTATATTGATATTCATAGAAAGTTGCAAAAAAATTTCAAGGAGTTCCCACATCCCGTTCACCCAGTGCTCCCCAAAGGTAACATCCTGCAATACCAAAACCAGGAAATAAATATATGGGTACCATTCATGGTACCAATGCTTATTCAGATTTCACCAGTTTTATGTGTACTCATTTGTGTGTGTGGGTACAGTTTTATGCAATTATATGTAATCATTACCACAATCAAGATGCAGAAGTGTTCCAAAAACATAAGGTCCTTTCCTTCTATCCATTTGTAGCCACATCTATCCCTCCACCCCATACCTAACCCTTGGCAACTTCTAATCTGTTCTCTATGTCTATAATTTTGTTATTTCAAGAATTATTGATAAATGGAATCATAGTTTTCACTCAGCTTAATTCTCCTGAGATCCATCCAAGTTGTTGCATGTATCAATAGTTTATTCCTCCCATTGCTGAGTAGTATTCCATGTTATGGGTGTACAGCATAGTTTGTTTAACCATTCATCTGTAGGAAAACATTTGGGTTGTTTCCAGTTTTTGACCATCATGAATAAAGCTGTTATGAACATTCATGTATGAGTTTTTGTGTGAACACATATTTCCCTTTCTCTGGGATAAATGTCCTGGAGCATAACTGCTAGTTCAGATGGTAGGTGCATATTTATTTTATTATTATTTTTTAGAAACTGCTAAACTGTTTTCCAGAGTGACTATGCCATCTCACTTTCCCACCACTGGTGCATAAATGATCCGGTTTCTCCACATCCTCGCTAACATTTTGAGTTATCACTTATTCTTTTCATAGCCATTCTGATAGGTATGTAGTGGTAGATCATTTGTGGTTTTAGCCATTTCCCCAATGGCTAATGATGTTGAGCATATTTTCATGTGCTTATTTGCCACCTGTATATCCTTTTCAGGAAATGTCTGTTCAATTCTTTTGGCTGACTTTTGACAATTCACATATGTTTGTATATCAATTCTCCACCAAGATTGGGACCTTGCTTATAAATTTCAGTTGGCTGTTATTCTAGGAAGAGCAATTCATCCATGTGCATATGCGGTTTCCCGAAGCATTACAAAAGAATATCCACTATAATGACATTTCCAGTACACCCCTCTTCACCAGTTTAGAAGAATAAATTAAGTTTACATCTTCCTTTTTTTTAAATGTTCCAAGTATACAGCATATAGTTGAATGTAATGAAACTCAATCTCCTTGGTTCAAAATCTTCAAAGCTGATTTGTTTTAGACTAAAAGCATTTCAATTAGTATGAGTAAGAGAAGTGTTATTATACTTGGTTCGTAGTTATCTTCTTACTTTATTTAGACAGATTTCTTATTTTGGGAAAAAAGATACATGCTCACTGTAAAAGAAATTTTTTTAAGCTTGAGAGAACAGAGAAAATACATATTATCCGAAGTCTCATTGTCTAGGTAGAGATAATCACCGTTAACATTTGGTGAGCATACATCTAGATTTCTTTCTGTATATATATTCTCTGCACACTTAAAACACATCCACAATTTATATAATTGATATATTATTCTGCATCTTGTTTCTCATAAGTGTATATCACTGACTTCTTTCCATATTAGTATAGATCTTCATTTTTAAAACATGCATAGTAACTCATTGTGTGTGTGTGTTTACTTAACCATGTTCCCTATAATGGACATTTAGATTGTTTCTAATTTTTTGCTATTATAAACAATGCTTTAATGAATGTGCTTGTGGGATAGCTTGTTGAATATTTATAGTTATTTTCTTAGAGTAAATCTCAAGAAGTGGGATTGCTGAGCTAAGTCATATGCACATGTTTGTGCACATATATATATATATGTCAGTTTGTACATGTTTACAAACTGCCTTTTAGAAAGATCGTGTTGATTTAAATTTTCACATACACTACCTGGGTAAGGTTCTTGTAAATTTCTTAATCTTTTCCTTGTGTCTCCCTTCTAACAAATTTCTCTCTTTTATTTTTTTCTTAAGGATTGGAACACATATCCAAATGACTTTTGATCGTTTATAATTTTTTTTTTAACATTTTGGGTTATTTCTTGTCCTTTTTTCTATGGACTTTAATTTTCATTTATAATTTTTAAACTGCTAACTGAGATAGGAGTGCAGGGCTTTATCAGGCTAGGTCAGGAAAAGTCCTGTAGAATGGCCATCTTCTCGACCTTTTCCTCCAAAAAACCTTTCAGGAACCTGGTGTATTTCAATGGCTTTGTTATCTGAACATCTAGCTTAGTTCCACAATAGTGACCTCACATGGGGAATGATAAGGACAAGCAGCATGGCAATGACATTAACTTGTGGACAGAGGAATTACAATTAGGAGGAAAAAAAATGTCCACCTAACACTAGATAAGAATTCAGTTAAAACATGTGTCTTCTTTTTTATTTCCAACAGTTTCTCAGAATTTTTCTCATTGTTCTCTTTAGCAAATAAAAGCTGATACTTCTAAAATTTCAGCAGCACACTCTCCCTCACCCCAATTCCACAGTATTTTCATGGATTGTAGAAAACTGTGTGAAGTGTTTGCAAGATACTTAAGGCATATTTTTGGAGTGAGTTCTAGAAGCTCCTGTACTTTAAATTTATGGTGCTAGATATAACAGTGGAATTTTCTATCTACTGTATATCTGGCTTCTTATTAATAATAGTACAGTAGCAAAATACCTGATTATAGAAAGCTTTTCCTTTTTCTAGGCATTTTAGCTTCTATTAATTTCTCTGTTCAGGTATTCTGAGCTGGATTTCCAATGTCATTAGCCAAATGCAAGAGGAGCAGGTGGGATGGTGGAGTGGAGTCAGCCAGAAGTAACAGGTTCCATCTGTTTCTGCAGAAAATTAGTTGTGTCACCTTGGACGAATCCCTAGCATTGCAGCTTCATTATCTTAAAGACCGAGAGATTGAATTGTGACATAATAAAGGCCCTTCAAATATGAGATTATATAAAAATAATTCATAAACTCATGTAAATATAACATTTTACACTGTATTTGCCAGGCATTCTACTTGCAAAGGAAAACCTTTAAACCTTAAAAAATCTGGATGACTATACACAAAATGCGCTAAAATGATACAAGAATTAATAGAAAGTCATCATTTACCATGCAGAAAGAAAAAGTTTAAACTACACCCCTACATCTTAAATCCTTAAGAGGGTTATTAATTATAGTTCTCCAAACTTCACATCCAGCATCTCTGTGACCTCAGGCCTTTGGCCCTATTTCTATACAAGACCAAACGCGGGGGAGGGAGTGGGTCTGAAAGCGCTCTAATTTTTGTTTAAGGTCAGCCATTCTGTGTAAGCTCAGGGGTATCTAAGTATTTTTTAGAAGGCGCTCCGCAGCTTCCGGGCCGGTTGACTCTCTAAAGGATGAAAGACGGCTCCGTCTACATAACTTGACCAAAAAAGAGTGTGATCTCAGATGCAGGGAAGGGGGCGTGGAATTACAACCCAGAGTTTATTCTTTGCTTCCCTCTCTGGATTTGCAGCCCGGGAAGTTCAGACACCAACGGCGCGTCCTCGCCAAGCGCTCGGAGGGCCGGGCGGGGCTGTTACAGGCACCGAGACACTCAGGGGGGTCGGACCCAGGAAGCCGGCAACGCCCGGGCTCTGCCTGTACCTGCGAATCTGTAATAAAAAGTGGGCGCTCCCTGGGACCCCCTCGGGACGCCTCCAGCCTAACAGAGAAAAGGCTAGAATCCGACGCCTGCTTCACTTAGGCTTAGCACCTCCCCGCCCGGGTGGGGGCGTGTCTCCTCGGTTAGGGGCGGGGCGTTCCTGGCCCGGAGTAACCGCTGCGACCCCTGGCGCCCCGTCCTCGTCTCCACTCCCGGCTCCGGACTGCCGGTGGGGCGGGGTCGTAAAACGCCTGGGAACTCCAGGTACTCGTCCCGTTGCCAGGCGATGGGGGGGAGGAGGAGGGGCTGAGGAGAAAGAGCAGCGGCGCTCCGCCCGACAGGGGAACACGTAGGAGAGGCGGCCGCGCAGCCGCCCTATTACCCTTCGGGGCCTCCCGCTCCGACCCAACCCTGGAGCCTGAGCTGCGCATGCGTCGCGCGAGCGGCCGCCTCCGCCTCTAGCAGGGCTCGCGGCGAAGCTGAGCGTCCGGACCCGCGGTCGGAGCCGCCCAGGAGCCGGTGAACCGAGTGGTCTCGTCAGAAGGGCACGGGAGGGCAGGCGCACGAAGAAGGAACGGCTGAGAAAAATGGTGTTCGAGTCGGTGGTCGTGGACGTGTTGAACCGGTTCTTGGGGGACTATGTGGTGAACCTGGACAAGTCCCAGCTCAATCTGGGCATCTGGGCAGGTAACGAGACCGCCGCTGCCCCTCCATCTCGCCTCCCTCCCGGGATCCCGTTGCCGGAGCCCGGCCCGGCCTTTGTGGGGCCTCGGGCCCCTCGCTGCCACCTGCCGCCGCCCTCGTTGGGGTCAGATTACATAGAGCCGGGCTGCAGTTGTGGGGCCTCCGCCGGCAAGTTATTTTTTTGCCGGAGGGAAGTGGGGTCTCGGGTGCGGGATGAAAAGGGCCCCCTTTTTCCGCTGAGGGGACCCGCAGTGGACTCCAGGGTTCTGGAGTTCACATTCCACAGAGGCGCCCTTTTCTGCCTCTCGCGGTCGGGTTTCAGCTGTGCTGGGCGAGGGGCGGCCACGAGACACACCTGGACTTGGTCTGGTCCCTGTCATTTTACCCCCCTTGGATTGTGACGGAGGCCCCGGGCAGCCCACGGAGTGTCGCACGCCGCCTCGCACGTGAAAGCAAGGCGCTGTGACCGAAGACGCTCTCTTCCTTCCTCGCCCAGTCTCCGGGTACCGCTAAACTGTGCTGGTTTCTCGGCTCCCTTTTCCGGCCTCACCACCTGGAGTCCCGGTGGCTCGCCTGGGTT
Organism: Monodon monoceros; assembly: GCF_005190385.1. Classification (NCBI taxonomy): domain Eukaryota; kingdom Metazoa; phylum Chordata; class Mammalia; order Artiodactyla; family Monodontidae; genus Monodon; species Monodon monoceros. The sequence continues at coordinate 70,665,165 of NW_021703782.1, forward strand.
CGGCTGATAACACAGAGTGAAAACTCCTGGGCAGAATTACTCGAACGGTTGGTTGTGTGTTTTCAATTCACGACCTGACCCAGCAGGGTGTCACGCTTGTTAAGGCTTTGGGGTTTTGTGGGTCACAGTGAGTTACTGAATTTTTTAAGAAACTAGGTGCGCTGTGCAGCATCTCAGACCTATAAAAGACGGGAATGAACTTGTCCTTAGGTTGTTGAGATGGTGAAGGACCGACGCTTTACTTTGTGTCCGTTTATTCTGGTGCGCTTCCTTATTTGGAGTTTGATTTTCAGTGCTTCCACTGTTTTTGTATTATACTTTTATCTATTTTAAACACCCATTAGAAATTAGATTCCTTTTCTTTATGAAATGCGTCTCTCAGGCCAAAGCTAGAGTTAATTTTTGTGTGTGAGTAGTATATTGTTTCTTTTTTTTAAATTTTACTGTTCTTGAATATGCCCCTGCAGCCTTCTTCTAAAGTACTTATTTATCTTAATATTTCTTCTTTATGAAATAGTGTAAATAGGTAATTTAGTTTGATAAAGAAAACCTCTTGTTACTACTGTTGGCATCTAGTACCTTGATAGCGAGTGGGACTACAAGAACTAAGGACATAAATGCTAGCTCATCACTCTGACTAGTACCAGAAATTTGCAGACGGTTTAAACTGTGTTGCTTCTCATTTGCAAAATAAAAATGATGAAAGTGGTCTCCACCTACCTCATTAGGAAGCCTTGAGAACATTGTGTTGTGCTTTGACCTATACTGGAAAATGGCTTCTACATTCAAGGTGGAGGTTTGTGTGGAGTGTGATTTATCAACGGATTTGTTCATTTAAAATTTGCATACACTAAATTCACTCTTGTGATGTACAGTTCTGTCAGTCTTGACAAATGCAAGGAAGCAAGTATCCACCACCACAATCTTGATACAGCAAAATTACATGAAGACCTCAAAATTTCCTCTGCTGCCCCTTTGTAGTCTCGCACCCAACCCCCATCCCTTCTCCTGGCAACCCCTGATCTGTTTCTATCCCTACAGTTTTGCCTTTTCTAGAGTGCCACATAAACGGAATTATGTGGTATGTAGCTTTTGGGGTCTGATTTCTTAATTTCACTCCTTTCACTTATACAAATGGATTTGAGAGGCATCCATGTGTTGCATGCATCAGTATTTCATTCCTATATTTTTGAGTAATATTTTATTGTATCGATGTCCTGTAAATGTTTATCCGTTCACCAGTTCAGGGACATTTCAGTTGTTGGTGATTATGAATGGAGCTACTATAAACATTCATATATACGTTTTTGTGTGGACATAAATTTTTATTTCTTTTTGGGATTTCGAGGTTCCATGGTAAGGGAATACTTAATTTATATGAAACTATGGAACTGCTTTTCAAGTGGCTATACCATTTTGCTATCTCACTAACATTGTATGGGTGTTTAGTTGCTCTACACTCTCACTAGCACTTAGTATTGTCATTTAAAACACTTTTTTTTAGCTTTTCTAATAGGTAAATAGTGGTAAAGCCTTGTGGTTTTAATTTGTATTTCCTTAGTGATTGAGGGTGTTGAGCATCTTTTCATGTTATTCCTTGCTGTTTGTATATTTCTGTTGGTGAAATGTCTGTTCAAATCTTACTCATTTTAATTGGATTATTTTTCTGTTGAGATTTAATTCACATACCATTAAATTCACCCTTTTAAAATATACAATTCAGTATTTTTTAGTATAGCCACAGAATAGTGCAACTGTCACGCTATCTAATTCCGGAACATTTTCAGCACTCCAAAAATAAATCTTATACCTATAAACAGTCAGTACAGATTTATCCCCACCCTTCCTCTGGCAACCACTAATCTACTTTCTGTCTTCTGTGGATTTGCCAATTCTGGACATTTCATTTAAATGGAATCACAGGGGCTTCCCTGGTGGCGCAGTGGTTAAGAATCCGCTTGCCAATGCAGGGGACATGGGTTCGATCCCTGGTCCGGGAAGATCCCACCTGCCACGGAGCAGCTAAGCCTGTGTGCCACAACTACTGAGCCTGCGCTCTAGAGCCCGCGAGCCACAACTACTGAAGCCCGCGCGCCTAAAGCCCGTGCTCTGCAACAAGAGAAGCCACTGCGATGACAAGTCCATGCACCGCAACAAAGAGTAGCCCCTGCTTCCCGCAAGTAGAGAAAGCCTGCGCACAGCAACAAAGACCCAACACAGCCAAAAATGAATAAATAAAATAAAATAAATAAGTGGAATCACAATATACATGGCCTCTTTTTCTGGCTTCTTTCCCTTAATTTTATATTTTCAAGGTTCGTTTATATTGTAGCGTGTATCAGTATTTCATTCTTTTTTGTGACTAATATTCCATTATATGGACATAACTCATTTTGTTAATCCATTCATCAGTTGATGGACATTTAAGTTATTATTTTTCCTTTTATGAGTAATGCTGCTGTGAACATTCATGTACAAGTTTTTCGTGAGCATATATTTTAAATGCTTTGGGTATATACTTAGAAGTGGAATTTCTGAGTCATATGGTAACTTTTTTAGACTTTTTAAGGAACTTCCAAACTCTTTTCCAAAGTGTTTTCTTATTGTTGAGTATTGAAAGTTCTTTAAATATTATGGATACAAGTCCTTTGTAAGATACGTGATTTAAAAATACTTTCTCCCAGTCTTTTCCAAGCCTGTCTTTTGCAAAATAAAAGTTTAAAATTTTGATCAATTCCAGTTTATCAAAAAATTTTTATGTCATGCTTTTTTTTAATTTTAATTTTTTTATTTTTGGCTGTGTTGGGTCTTCATTGCAGTGCACGGGCTTCTCATCGCAGTGGCTTCTCTTGTGGAGCACTGGCTCTGGGCACGTAGGCTTCAGTAGTTGTGGCTCGAAGGCTGTAGAGCACAGGCTCAGCAGTTGTGGCACATGGGCTTAGTTGCTTCACAGCATGTGGAATCTTCCCCGACCAGGGCTCGAACCTGTGTCCTCTGCATTGGCAGGCAGATTCTTAACCACTGCACCACCAGAGAAGTCACAATGTCATGCTTTTCATGAGTCAGTTATATCTGTGAAATCTTTAACCCAAAGTCACAAAGATTTTCTCTTATGTTTTATTCCAGAAGTTTTATAATTTTATATTTTACATTTTTGTAAATGTAAAATTTCTGATCCATTTTTGTATAAAGTGCAGTATAGGTTGAAGGTTGGGGTTTCTTTGTTTGCATGTCGATACAAATGTCCAATTTTTCTAGCACGAGTTGCTTAAAAGAATATCCTTTCTCCATCGAATTATCTTTGAACGTTTGTAAAAAAGTCAGTAGACTTTATATTTTATGGGTTTATTTTTGAACTGTATCTGTTTCAACGATCTGTGTGTCCATCTGTTTACCTATACCATGCTTATCTTGATAACTGTAACTTTATAGTGTCTTGAAATCAGGTAGTGTGATGCCTCTAATTTTGGTGTTTACCACATTTTAAAAATAATGTGTTAGTGTTTTATGTATCAAAGTTGGTTATATTTTGTTAAATGAAGCTTTGAATAATAGCTAGAATTTTAAAAAATTCTTGGAGAATTTAAAAAGCAATAGTTTTTGTTTGTTTGTTTGTTTTTTGCGATATGCGGGCTTCTCACTGTTGTGGCCTCTCCCGTTGCGGAGCACAGGCTCCGGACGCGCAGGCTCAGCGGCCATGGCTCACGGGCCCAGCCGCTCCGCGGCACGTGGGATCTTCCCGGACCAGGGCACGAACCCGTGTCCCCTGCACCGGCAGGCGGACTCTAAACCACTGCGCCACCAGGGAAGCCCAAAGCAATAGTTTTTTGATAAACTTAGAGGATTAAAAAATTCTTTGAAAATTTCAATAATGGAAGCTAAATGCTACATAGGAAAAATGTTAAGATGATGGGCTTAATATTTTATGGTCTAATATCAGAAGGATCTGTTAGTTTTAAATGTATGGTTTTGCTAGGTTTCTGTGTAATAATCCAGCCAGTTTCACTATTGGCATATGAATCGTATGAATTAGTATACAGGAGTTAAATGGATGGTTTCATATCTAATAATGGAAAAATTGTTTCAGAGATGGCTCTTTGGAAATTAGAATTCATTTTTCCTTAGAAACATTGTTATATATGAATGGAGTTTACAAAAACTAATTATAGTGCAGCAGAACAGTACTACTATACTGGGTCCTGCACAGTATGTAGACTGAGTGCCAGAAGCATCTATTTTGTGTAAGGAGAAAGATGAATTGAGTTTTTTCTCAAACTCTTGGCAAATTCTGATGTTGGTAAAGTATACTTTTTATACAGTGTTATTTACACCCTTCCACCCACCCTTCCCGTGTATCACCTATTTAGGGAGGTGGTAGTATTTATACTTCATAGACTTCATCTGAAGTTCGCCTTCCTACTTTGCTAAACCATCTAGCATTTAATATTTCCTTCAAGAGCTAGGCTGCGTCAGAATCAGTCATACATGCTTGTTAGAAATACAGATTTTTTTGGAACCACTTCCCAGACATTATAATTCATTTATCTAGAGTAGGACACCAAAAAAGTTTTTTTTAAAACAAATGACACGGGATTGTGATGTACAACTGGGTGCATTTGAAGAGCACTTTCAGGGCAAAAATACTAGAAATTCAGGGGCAGAAGTAATAGTAAGTGTGGCTTGTATGATAGAATTATCATTTGTAACATAGAGCGTACCTCTTAATGTTATAGTTTTCCTTCTCACTTTCTTGTTGTTTGCTCCAGAATTACAGTACTTGGGCAAATTAAAAAATTTTGTTATGCCTGACATCTTTATGTAACATTAGAAACTCAGATTTCTTCTTCTTTTTCTTAAACTAACTTGCATATTCTATTTTTGAAATGGTAATCTCTCAGTTTTCTCTTTATATATAGTCTTATATTCAGCGGCCTCTTAATGCATACCCCCAGTATAACAGTAACTCTATAGGAAGATGAAGATTCAGCCAGGGCACTGTTCCTGATTTTAAGAAGTCATTCTTCTGTGATAGGAATATACTGGGAAACCAAACAAATGATTGTCTAGTGGAATTGCCAATTAAATATTGGTTTTTCTTTTATGTTCTTGTTACCGAACCAAATTTCCGTCTGCTTGCTGGCATGCAGTAAAGCCATTCTACTGACACCGGATTGTGGTAAAAGAAAGTGCAGCATTTATTGCAGGGTGCCAAGCAAGGAGTCCAGGGCGGCTAGTGCTTAAAAGACCTGAACTCTCCAAAGGCTTTCAGGGAAAGGTTTATAAAGACAGGGTGAGGGAGGGATTTGTGAGGTATGTGAACAGCTCGTGGACATTCTTCTGATTGGTTGGTGGTGAGGTTATTGAGAGTCAGCATCATCAACCTGGAGGTTCCAACCAGTCTGGGGTCTCTGTGATTGTGGGCAGCATACAGTTAACTTCTTCCACCTGGTGGGGGTTTCAGTATCTGAAAAACAGCTCAAAGGACATGGCTCAGAATATTATCTATAGCCCTTGAGGAGGAACTAAAAGTCCTTGACTTTGTTAATGGCTAACTATTATTATTTTGCCTTGCTTGACTGTTTTCCTTTCTTTCTGCATTTTCTCAATTCTCTGATTAAATTCTTTGACTAAAGTTTTTCTACAGACAAAAGGCAGGCGGAGGACATGGGTGGGTGTCTATCCTGGGAAGGCCTCATAGGGTCCTGCTTGGTTACATTCTAAGATACTTTCATAAAACTTTAGAGTTGAAAGGGAACATTTTATTATGACAAGTAGTCAAATATACATCAGTGTTACAAGATTTTACAGTCTATATCCATATACCCACAATCTAGATTCTACCATTAATTGGATATTAACAGTTTTACTGAGGTATAATTGACAAATAGTAAAATGCACATATTTAAAGTTTACAGTTTGATAAATCTTAACACGTGTTCACCTAGGAAATCATAATCATGATCAAGCTAATGAACATATCCATCATGCCCAAAAGTTTGCTTGCCCACACCTCCAGAGACATCCATTATTACTACTTTTTCTACCGTACATACCTCTATTTCTGGTATGCTGAGAGGTTTTGTTCAAGAATGTGTGTTGGATTTTGTAAAGTGATTTTTCTACATCTACTGATATGATCATAGGATTTTTCTGTGAGCCATAGGATTGCATTGATTTTTGAATGTGGAACAAGGCTTTAATGCCTGGAATTAATCCCACTTCACCGTAGTATTATTATTTTTATACATTGTTGGATTCAACTTTCTGATATTTTATTGAGGATTTTTGCATCTATGTTCATGAAAGATATTGGTCAGTAGTTTTTCTTTCTTGTAATATTTTCATCTGGTTTTGGTATTAGGGTAATACTGACCTCATAGATGAGTTAGAAATGTTCATATGTTATCTGGAAGAGATTATAAGGAATTAGTGTCATGTTTTCCTTAAATATTTGGTAGATCATTAGTGAAACCATCTGGGCATTATGCTTTCAGTTTTGAAAGATTATTATTGATTTCGTTTCTTTTATAGATATAGGCCTATTTAGATGATTTTTTCTTGTACGTGTTTTTGTGGAGTGTATTTTTCAAGGAATTGGTACATTTCATCTAAGTTATAACATTTGTGGGTGTGTTTATAATATTTCTTTACTAATCTTTTAATGTCCGTGGGATCAGTAGTGATGACCCTTCCTTTCATTTCTGATATTAGTAATTTGTGTCTTTTCTCTTTCTTCTTAGTTAACATGGCTAGAGAGTTACCAGTTTTATTGATATTTTCAAAGAACCAGGTTTTGGTTTCATTGAAATCTCTATTGATTTTCTGTATTGAATTACATTGACTTCTCTAATTCTTATGATTTCTTTTCTTCTTACTTAGGATTTACTTTGCTCTTCTTTTTCTAGTTTCCTAAGGTGGAAGCTTAGATTATTGGTTTTAGATCTTTCTCCTTTTCTAGTATATGCATTGGATGGTATAAATTTCCCTCTAAGCCCTGATTTGCTGCATGTCACAAATTTTGATAAGTCATATTTTCATTTGACTCAAAATATTTTACGAATTTCTTTTGAGACTGCTTCTTTGACTTATGTGTTATTTAAAGCTAGTGTTTATTTAATCTTCAGATATTTGGGGATTTTCCAGCTTTCTTCCAGAAATCATTACGATTTCTAGTTTAATTCCATTGTGTTCTGAAAGCAAACTTTGTATGACTTCTGTTCCTTTAAATTTGTTAAGGTATGTTTTATGGCCCAGAATATGACTTGGTTAATGTTCTGTGTGAGCTTGAGAAGAATATGTAATCTGCTGCTGTTGGATGAAATGTTCTGTAAATTTGTTATATCCCTTTATTTTTAATTTGTCTGTGTCTTTATATTTAGCATTGGTTTCTTGTCTTGCCATTTGTGACAACATGGTGGACCTTGAGAGTATTTTGTTAACTGAAATAAGTCAGATGGAGACAGACAAATGCTATATTTCACTCATATGTGGAGTGAAAAAAACAAACAGGGACTTCCCTGGCAGTCCAGTGGTTAGGACTCCATGCTTCCACTGCAGGGGGCATGGGTTCAATCCCTTGTCAGGGAACTAAGATCCTGCATGCTGTGTGGTGTGGCCAAAAAATTAAAAACAAACAAACAAAAAACAAAACCAAAGTAAATGAAGAAACCAAACCAATCAAAAAATAAGTATGTAGATACAGAGAATAGAATAGTGGTTACCAGAGGGATAGGGGTTGGGGGGAGGGCAAAATGGGTAGAGGGTGTATGGTGATGTATGGTGATGACTGGAAACTAAATTTTTGGTGGTGAGCAAGCTTTTATACAAAAGTGGAAAAATAATTTGTACACGTGAAACTTATATAATGTTACAAGCCAATGTTACCACAATAAAAAATAATTTAAAAATAAAGTGGGTTTCTTGTAGACACCTTGTAGTTGGGTTTGTTTTTTTATCCACTCTTATCATGTCTCTTTTAATTAGTATGTTCAGACCATTCACATTTAATTTAAAATGATTATTGATACAGTCGGGTTAATGGATTTATATTTATCATAGTTGTAACTTTTTGTTGCATGTCTGTCTTTGCTTTTAAAAACCTCCCCCTCTTTTTCTTTCTCTGGTTTTAATTGAGCATTTTGTATGATTTTTTTTTTTTTTTTGATCATTGCCTTAAAATTGCAGTATACATTTAAAATTTAGAACTAATCTAGGTCCACTTTCAAATAATACTGTCCTGCTTCAGGGATAGTGGAGGTATCTTGTAGTAGTATTCCCTTCCATTTCTTCTGCTCCTTCATAACATTGTTATTATTCATTTCACTTATCCATAAACTGTACTCAATGTACTGTTGCTATGATTATTTAGAACAATTTTCCATTAGACCTTTAAGAATAAGGAAAATAAAAGGCTTAATTTTACCTTAATTTATTCCTTCTCTAATGCTTTTGTAGGTCTGAGTTTCTGACCTCTATCATTTCCTTTCTTTCTGAAAACTTTTAACATTTCTTGCAAGGGAGGCCCACTGGCAACAAATTCTATCAGTTTTTGTTTGAGAAAGATCTTATTTCTCCTTCACCCCCATCCCCATTACAGATTGTGGTTAAATACATACAATATGAAATTTATCATAACCATTTTTAAGTGTACAGTGGCATTAGGTATATTCTCATTGTTGTGTAACCATCACCACATCCACCTCCGGAACTCTTTGTCTTGCACAACTGTAATACTGTACCCATTAAGCAGTAACTACACATTTTCCCTCCCCTCTGCCTCTGGCAACCACCATTCTATTTTGTGCCTCTATGAATTTGACTATTCTAGGTACCCCATGTAAGTGGTATCATGCAATATTTGTTCTTTTGTGTCTGACGTATTTCACTTAGCATAATGTCTTCAAGGTTAATCTGTTATAGCATATGTCAGAATTTCATTAATTTTTAAGCGTGAATTATGTCCCATTGTATGTATATACCACATTTTGTTTCTCCATTCATCTGTCAGTGGACACAGTGGTTGTTTCCACGTTTTAGCTATTGTGAATAATGCTGCTACAAATGTCTCTTTGAGTCCCTGCTTTCAAATATTTTTGGTATATACCCACAAGTAGAATTGCTGGGTCATATGGTAATTAATTTTTTCAGGGACCACAATACTAGTTTCCATAGCAGTCACACTGTTTTACATTCCCACCAGTGGTGCACAAGGGTTCCAATTTCTCCACATCCTCAGAAAGTCATTACTTTGTTTTGTTGGTAGTAGCCATCCTAATGGATGTGAGGAGCCATCTCATTGTCATTTTGATTTGTACTTCCATATTGATTAGTAGTGATTTTGAACATCTTTTCTTGTGCTTATGGGCCATTTGTATATCTTCTTTAGAAAAATATGTGTTCAAGATCTTTGGCCATTTTTAATTGGGTTGTTTGGTTTTTTGTTGTTGAGTTGTAGGAGCTCTTTATATATTCTGAATTAGATGTGTGACTTGTATATATTTCCTGTTCCATGTGTTGCCTTTTCAATGTTGATAGTGTCCTATGATGCACAAAAGTTTTTAATTTTGATGAAGTCCAAATCTTCTATTTTTTATTGTTGCTTTTTGGTGTCATGTCCAAGAAATCATTGCCAAATCGAGGTCATGCAACTTTTTACCTATGCTTTCTTTTGAGAATTTTATAGTTTTAGGTCTGACATTTAAGTCTTTGATCCATTTTGAGTTAATGTTTGGATATAGTATTGAAAAGACAAATTCCAAACTGAATGATCTCAGTAGCCTTGTCAATAATCATTTAACTATATATGTGAGGGTTTATTTCTGGGCTCTCTATTCGATTGGTCTAAGTTTTTGTGTTCCAGCACCATGCTGGATTTTGTTTCGTTTTTATTGAAATAGAGTTGATTTACAATATTGTGTGTTTCAGGTGTACAGCATAGTGAGTCATTATTTTTGCAGATTATATTCTGCTATAGGTTATTAGTGGGTATAATTCCCTGTGCTATATAGTAAATCCTTGTTTCTTATCTATTTTATATATAGCAGTTTGTATATCTTCATCCCATACCCCAAAATTGTCCCTCCTTCTGTCCCTCTCCCCTTTGGTAACCACAAGTTTGTTTTCTATGTCTGTGAACCTGTTTTGTATATACATTCATTTGTATTGTTTTTTGGATTCCACATATAAGTGATATAGTATAATGTTTGTCTTTCTCCGACTTTTCACTAAGCGTAGTATTCTCTAGGTCCATCCTTGTTGCTGCAGATGGCCGTATTTCATTCTTTTTTATGGCTGAGTAATATTCCATTGTGTGTGTGTATGTATGTGTGTGTGTCACATCTTAATCCAGTCATCTATTGATGGGCATTTGGGTTGCTTCCATGTCTTGGCTATTGTAAATAGTGCTACTATGAACATTGGGGGGCATGTATCTTTTTTGAATTAGTGTTTTCTTTTTTTTCTGGCTATATACACAGGAGTGGAATTGCTGGATCATATGCTAGTTCTATTTTTAGTTTTTTTAAGGTACCTCCATACTGCTCTCCATTGTGGCTGCACCAATTTACATTCCCACCAACAGTGTATGAGGGTTCCCTTTTCTCCATATCCTCTCCAGCATTGTTGTTTGTAGACTTTTGATGATAGCCATTCTGACAGGTGTGAAGTGATATCTCTTTGTGGTTTTGATTTGCATTTCTCTAATAATTAGCAATATTGAGAATCTTTTCATGTGCCTATTAGCCATCTATATGTTGTATTTGGGAAAATGTCTATTCAAGTCTTCCACCCATTTTTTTTTATTGGATTGTTTGTTTTTTTGATATTGAGTTGTATGAGCTGTTTGCATATTTTGGATATTAACCCCTTGTCAGTCACGTCATTTGCAAATATATTCTCCCATTCCGTATGTTGTCTTTTTAGCAAGCACCATGTTGTTTTGATCACTGTGCTTTTGTTAGTACATTTCAAAATCAGGAAATGTGAGACTGCCAAGTTTCTTTTGAAGGTTGTTTTGACTGTGGGTCCTTTGAGATGCCATATGAATTTTTCTATTTCTGTAAAAAACATTGGGATTTTAATGTGGATTACATTGAATCTGTAGGTTGCTTTGGGTAGTACTGATATCTTAACAATATTGTCTTCCAGTCTGTGAATATGGAATGTCTTTCCATTTATATGTGTTTTTACTTTATTTCAACAATGTTTTATAGGTTTTGGGGTATAAGTCATTCTCCCTTCCCTCCCCCCCATTAAGTTTATTCCTAAGCATTTTATTATTTTTGACGCTATTGTAAATGGAATTTTTTTCTTAATTTCCATCTTGAATTGTTCATTGTTAGTGTATAGAAACAACTGATTTTTGTGTTTTGATTGTGTACCCAGCAACATGCTGAATCCATTTATTCTAGCAGGGTTTTTTTTGTGGAATATTTGTTTTTCTTCATATAAGATCATGCTGTCTGTGAACAGAGAGAATTTTACTTCTTCCTTTCCAATGTGGATGCCTTTTATTTATTCTTCTTGCCCAATTGCTCTGGCTATGACTTTCTATGTTGAATAAAAGTGGCAAAAGTGGGCATCCTTATCTTCCTGATGTTAGAGGAAAAGACTTGTCTTTCACCATTGAGTATGATGTTCATTGTGGGCTTTTCATATATGGCTTTAATATATTGAGGCAGTTTCCTTTAATTCCTAACTTTTTGAGTGTTTTTATCATGAAAGAATGTTGAAATTTTTTTGAATGCATTTTCATCAGTTGTGGTGATCTGTGTTTTTTCCTTCATTCTGTTAATGAGGTGTGTCACATTGATTGAATTTGTATATTGAACCATCTTTCCATTCTTAGAATGTTATACTGAGTAATGGTGTATAATTCTTTTAGTGTACCATTGAATTTTGTTTGCTAGTATTCTGTTGAGGATTTTTGCCTCAGTATCCATGGGGGATATTGATCTGTAGTTTTCCTGTGGTATCTTTGTCTGGCTTTGGTATCAGATTAATGCTGACCTCATATATTAAGTTTGTGGAAGTATTTCCTTTTCTTCAGTTTTTGGGAAGAATTTGAGGAGGATTGGTGTTCTCTTTTAAATGTTTGGAGAAGAAACTATCTGATCCTGGGCTTTTGTCGTTGTTGTTGTGGGTTTTTGATTAATGATGAAATGTCATTACTAATTATAGACCTGTTCAGATTATGCATTTCTTCATGATTCATTAGTGGTAGGGTGAGTGTTTTTAGGAATTTATCCATTTTATCTAGGCTATCAAATTTGTTGACATACAGCTGTTCATAGTATTCTTACAATCCTTTTTATTTTTGTAAAATTGGTAGTACTATCCCCTCCTTCATTTCTCATTTTAGTTACAGTTGACTCTTGAACAATGCAGGGGTTAGGGGCATCGAACCCCCACACAGTCGAAAATCTGCATATAACTTTGCAATTGGCCTTCCATATCTGCGGTTCACATTCTTGGATTCAGCTATCTATGGATCATGTAGTACTGAAGTATGTACTTACTGGAAAAAAATCCACATGTAAGTGGATCCACAAAATTCAAACCTGTGTTGTTCAAGGGTCAATTGTATTTGACTCCTCTCTCTTTTTCTTGGTCAGGCTAGCTAATGATTTATCAATTTTGTTGAACTTTTTTTGTTTCTTGTAACAGCTTTTGACTTCAAGTCTGTTTTGTCTAGTATCAGTATAGCTATTTCTGCTCTCTTGGTTATTATTTGCATGGGAAATCTTTTTTAATCCTTTCACTTTTGAGCTATGTGTGGTTTTGAGCTTTTGGTTTCATCAATTTTCTCTTGGTTTTCTGTTCTTTGTTTTGCTTATGTCTGTTCTAAACTTTATTATTTCATTCCTTCTGGTAGCTTTGGGTGTAGTTAATCTTTTTCTGTTTCTTTAAGATGCAAATTTAGGTTGTTGATTTGGGATTATTCCTTTTTTTTTTTTTTGCGGGTACGCGGGCCTCTCACTGTTGTGGCCTCTCCTGTTGCAGAGCACAGGCTCCGGACACGCAGGCTCAGCAGCCACGGCTCACGAGCCCAGCTGCTTTGCAGCATGTGGGATCCTCCCGGACCGGGGCACGAACCCGCGTCCCCTGCATCAGCAGGCAGACTCTCAACCACTGCGCCACCTGGGAAGCCCATTTCTTCCTTTTTAATGTAAACATTTACTGCTATAATTTGTCTCCCAGGACTGCTCTTGCTGCATCCCATAAATTTTGGTATGTTGTTTCCTTTTAATTTTTCTTAAATTGTTTTAAAATTTTTCTTGTGATTTCTTCTTTGATTCATTGCTTGAGTGTGTTAATTTTCATATATTTGTGGAATTTTTTTTTTTTTGGCTGTGTTGGGTGTTCGTTGCTGCGCACGGGCTTTCTCTAGTTGTGGAGAGCGGGGGCTACTCTTTGTTGCAGTGCGCAGGCTTCTCATTGCAGTGGCTTCTGTCGTTGTGGGGCACGGGCTGTAGGCGCGTGGGCTTCCGTAGTTGTGGCACATAGGCTCAGTAGTTGTGGTGCACGGGCTTAGTTGCTCCGTGGCATGTGGGATCTTCCCAGACCAGGGCTTGAACCTGTGTCCCCTGCATTGAGGCGGATTCTCAACCACTGTGCCACCAGGGAAGCCCCTATTTGTGGATTTTTTTAGTTTTCTTTCTGCTGTTGATTTCTGGATTCATTCCACTCATTCCATCATAAAACATAGCTTATATAATTTCAATCTTTTAAAATTTATTTAGATTCTTTTGTTGCCTAACAGTCTTATACTGGAAAATGTTCCCTGTGCACTTGAGGAAATTGTGTATTCTGTTGTTGGGTAAGGGTGTTCTGTATATATTTGTTAAGTTCAATTCATCTATTTTCTTGTTAACCTTCTGTCTGGTTGTTCCAACCGTTACTAAAGTTGTGTATTGAAGCCGCCTACTAATACTATAGACCTGTCTATTTCTCTCTTCAATTATGTTAGTGTTTGCTTCATATGTTTTTGATTTCTGATGTTTGGTGCATATATGTTTATAACTTTTATATCTTCTTAGTGAATTGACCCTTTTATCATCTTATAATGCCCTTTTTTGTTTCTTGTAACACCTTTTGACTTAAAGTCTGTTTTATCTAATATCAGTATAGCTATTTCTGCTCTCTTTTGCTTATTATTCACAAGGGAAATCTTTTTTAATCCTTTCACTTGTGAGCTATGTGTGGCATTAGACCTAACATAGAGGGATCCTGTTTTTGTTTGTTTTTGTTTTTTTAAATCCCTTTTGTCCATCTGTGTCTTTTGATTGGGAAGTTTAAACTGTTTACACTTAAAGCAATTACTGATAGGGAAGGATTTACTATAGCTGTTTTGTTAATTATTTTATGTCTTATGACTTTCTGTTTCTCTTTTTTTCTTATTGCTTTCTTTGTGTTCAATTTTTTTGTAGTGATGTGTTTTGATTCCCTTATTTCCTTTTGTGTATAGTCTATAGATATTTCCTTTGTGGTTCCACAGGGATTACATATAATATCTTAATGTTATAACAGTATATTTTAAACTGATACTGACTTAAATTCAATTGCATACAGTAACTTTACTCCTTTACAGCTTGCCTCCCCATCTTTGTTATTGATATAAAAAAAAAATGACATCTTTATATAGTATGTATCTAGTAACATAGCTTTATAACTTTTTAATCTTTTTGTCTTTTAAACCCTGTAAAAGAATAAAAAATGGAGTTAAAAAGTTGAACCACAATAGTACTGGTTTTTATATTTGCCCATGTATCTTTGTTTATTGGAGAACTTTATATTTTTATATGGCTTCATGTTAGCACCTAGCATCCTTTCTTTTTAACTTGAAGGACTCCCTTTGAAACTTCTTGTAAGGCAGCTCTGCTGGTAATGAACTCCCTCAGCTTTTGTTTCTCGGAGAATATCTTAATTTTCCCCTCATTTTTTCTGGATATAATGCTCTTGATTGACAGTTTTTGTTTTAATTCAGCATTTTAAATATATTATTCCTCTGTTTTCTGGCTTACAGTGTTTCTGCTGAGAAATCTACTGATAATCTTATTGAGGATCCTATGTACATGTCAAGTTGCTTTTCTCTTGTTGCCTTTAATAGTCTCTCTTTGATTATTGTGTTTCTTGTTTGAGATTCTTGAATTTATATATCCATGTCTTTCTTCAAATTTGGGAGGTTTCTGGCTATTATTTCTTCAAATAAGCTCTCTACCCCTTTATCTGTCCTCCGTGTGGACTCCCATGATTAACAATATATTGACCCACTTAATGATGTCCCGTAAGTCCCTTAGCCTCTGTTCACTTTTCCTCATTTTTTTTTTTTTACTCCTAACTGTATATTTTCAAATGACCTGTCTTCAAGTTTTCTGATTCATTCTTTTGCCTGTTCAAGTCTGCTTTTGATTTTCTCTAGTGAGTTTTCAATCCAGTTATTCCTTATATCTCCGTTGGTGTGTGTGTGTGTTTTCTACTTTCTTTCAAGACTTGTAGTTGATCTCATGTACATACAACATTGAATAAGGTTAAGGTGTGCAACATGTTGGTTTGATACATTTATATATTGCAGTATGGTTACCACCATAGCTTTAGCTGACACCTCTGTCGATTCACATCAATATTGTTTCTTTTTTTTTTTTTTTTTTGCGGTACGCGGGCCTCTCACTGCTGTGGCCTCTCCCATTGCGGAGCACAGGCTCCGGATGCGCAGGCTCAGCGGCCATGGCTCACGGACCCAGCCGCTCCGTGGCATGTGGGATCTTCCCGGACCGGGGCACGAACCTGTGTCCCTTGCATCGGCAGGCGGACTCTCAACCACTGCGCCACCAGGGAAGCCCTTGTTTCTTTTTTGTGGTGAGAATGTTTAAGATTTAGTTTCTCAGCAGTTGTTGAAATATATAATACACTATTTTGACTATAGTCACCATGTGCTACATTAGATCTCCATAACTTAATTATCATAGTTGCAAGTTTATGTCCTTTAACAACATCTCCCCGATTCTCCCACATTCCAGTCCCTGGTAGCCACCATTCTACTCTGTTTCTACAAGTTTGGGTTTTTTAGATTCTTCACATAAATGATGTCATACAGTGTTCATCTTTCTCTGTCTGGCTTATCTCACTAACCATAAGCCCCTCAGAGGGAGTCCATCCTTGTTGTTTCAAGTTTGTTTCTTACTCATGGCTTAATATTCCATTGTATATATGAACCACATCTTTATCCATTCATCTTGATGACACTTAGGTTGTTTCCATATTTTGGCTATTGTGAATAATGCTGCAATAAACATGCAAGTGCAGAAATCTTTTTTCTTTAATCTTTTTATTTATTTGGTTGTGCCAGCTCTTAGTTGCAGCAGGCGGGCTCCTTAGTTGTGGCTCACAGGCTCCTTAGTTGCGTCTCACTGGCTCCTTAGATGTGGCATGTGAACTCTTAGTTGCACACGCATGAGGGATCTAGTTACCTGACCAGGGATCAAACCTTGGCCCCCTGCATTGGGAGCGCAGAGTCTTAACCACTGCACCACCAGGGAAGTCCCGCAGAAATCTTTTTGATATCCCATCTTCTTTGCCTTTGGATGTATATGAAGAAGTGGGTTTTCTGGATCATATTCAAGATTTTTTCCTTTTATTTTCTGCAGTTTGGTTATGGTATTCCTAGGTTTAGATTTTTTATTTCCCTGCTTGATATTTTCTGAGCTTCCTGGATCTGTGGTTTGGTGTCTTTATCATTAATTTCAGAAGTTTCTCAGCCATTATTGCTCCAAATATATGTGTATATTTTTGTTCCTCTCTCCTTTTTTGCCTTCTGGTATTTCCATTAGGCATATGTTACAGCTTTTATAATTGTCCTACAGTTCTTGGACATTCTGTTTCATTATTTTTATTTTACTTTATTTTTCTCTTTGCATTTCAGTTTGGAAGTTTATATTTACATATCTTCAAGCTTGCTGATTTTTTTTTGAAGTATGTAAAATGACTTAAACTTTATTTAAAATGTACATTTCAGAACTGTTCAGTATTGTAAATTTATGAACAGACCCAGCGAAATAAGATAGAAATTATCACATAATCACTTGTATTTTATTTTTATTTGTTTTTTATTTTTAATTGATTTTTTTCATTGAAGGAAAGATTCTTTAAATCCAATAGTGCTTTACAGTTTTCAAAACTTTCACACGTACAATTTCATATAATCCCATAATAACCATAATAATCTTTTTCCCCCCAACCCCCTATATTGTTTCTTTCTCCTTCCCTCTCTCCACTGGTAACCATTAGTTTGTTCTCTGTATCTGTGAGTCTGCTTATTTGTTTTATTCACTAGCTTGCTGTATTTTTTTTGATTCCACATATTTGTCTTTCTCTGAGTTATGTCACTTAGCATAATGCCTTCCAAGTCCATCCATGTTGCTGCAATGGCAATATTTTATTCTTTTTTATGGCTAGGTATTATTCCATTATATATATATACCACATCTTCTTAATCTATTCATCTGTTGACACTTAAGTTGCTTCCGTATCTTGGCAATTGTAAATGATGCTGCTATGAACACTGGGGTGCATGTATATTTTCTAATTAGTGTTTTGGGTTTTTTTCAGATACATACCCAAGGAGTGGAATTGCTGGGTCATCTGGTAGTTCTATTTTCCATTTTTTGAGAAACCTTCATACTGTGTTCCACAGTGGCTGCACCAATTTACATTCCCACCAACAGTGTACAAGGGTTCCCTTCCCTCCATATCCTTGCCAACATTTGTTACTTGTCTTCTTTTTGATGATAGCCATTCTGACAGGTGTGAGGTGATATCTTATTGTGGTTTTGATTTGCATTTCCCTGATGATTAATGATGTTGAGCATGTTTTCATATGCCTGTTGGCCATCTGCTTGTCTTCTTTGGGAAAATGTCTATTCAGTTCTTTTGCCCACTTTTTTTTTTTGTTGTTTGTTTCCTTGTTTGTTTGTTTTGCTACACTATGCAGCATGCAGGATCTTAGTTCCCCAACCAGGGATTGAACCTGGGCCCCATGCAGTGGAAGCGTGGAGTCCCAACATCTGGACCACCAAGGAATTCCCCGGTTTTTTTTTTTTTTTTTTTGATGTTGAGTTGTATGAGCTGTTCATATATGTTGGATGTTAACTCCTTATCAGTCATTTCATTTATAAATATTTTCTCCCATTCAGTAGGTTGTCTTTTTGTTTTGTTGATGGTTTCCTTTGCTGTGTAAAAGCTTTTAAGTTTAATTGGGTTCTTTTGTTTGTTTTGCTTTTGTTTCCTTTGCTTTAGAAGATGGATCCAAAAAATATTGCTGCAATTTATGTCAAAGAGTGTTCTGCCTATGTTTTCCTCTAGGAGTTTGATAGTATCCGGTCTTACATTTAGGTCTTTAATTCATTTTGAGTTTATTTTTGTATATGGTTTTAGAAAATGTTCTAATTTTGTTCTTTTACGTGTAGCTGTCCAGTTTTCTTAGCACCACTTGTTGAAGAGACTGTGTTTTCTTCATTGTATATTCTTGTCTTCTTTCTCTTAGATTAATTGACCATAAGTGTGTGGGTTTATTTCTGGGCTCTCCTCTTACATTGATTAATGTGTCTGTTTTTGTGCCAGTACTGTTTTGATTACTGTAGCTTTGTAGTATAGTTTGAAGTCAGGGAGTGTGATTACTCCAGCTCTGTTCTTCTTTCTCAAGATTGTTTTGGCTATTCAAGCTCTTTTGTGTTTCCATGAAAATTTTAAAATTATTTGTTCTAGTTCTGTGGAAAATGCCATTGGTATTTTGATAGGGATTGCATAGAATCTGTACTTTGCCTTGGGTAGTATGGCTATTTTAACAGTGTTAATTCTTTCAATCCAAGAACATGGTATATCTTTTCATCTGTTTGTGTCATCTTCAGTTTCTTTCATTCGTGTCTTATATAGTCTTCTGAATATAGGTCTTTTACTTCCTTGGGTAGATATATTCCTAGGTATTTTATTCTTTTTGATGCAATAGTAAATTGGATTGTTTCCTTATTTTCTCTTTGATACTTTGTTGTTAGTGTATAAAATTACAACAGCTTTCTGTATGTAATTTTGTATCCTACAACATTACTGGATTTGTTGATGAGCTATAGTAGTTTTCTGGTGGTGTCTTAAAGATTTCCTGTGTATAGTACCGTGTTATCTGAAAACAGTGACAATTTTACTTCTTCCTTTCCAATCTGGATTCCTTTTATTTCTTTTTCTTCTCTGATTGCTGTGGCTAGGACTTCCAAACCTACATTGAGTAAATATGGCGAGAGTGAATGTCCTTGTCGTGTTCTTGATCTTAGAGGAAATGCTTTCAGCTTTTCAGCATTGAGTATGATGGTAGCTGTGGGTTTGTAATCATATATTACAGGCAAAATGGATGTTGAATTTTATCAAAAGTTTTTTCTGCATCTATTGAGATGATCATATGGTTTTTATTCTTCAGTTTGTTAATGTGCTGTATCACACTGATTGTTTTGTGGGTATTGAAAACTCCTTGCTTCCCTGGGATAAATCCCACTTGATCATGGTGTATGATTCTCTTAATGTATTGTTGGATTTGGTTTGCTGGTATTTTATTGAGAATTTCTGCATCTGTGGTCATCAGTGATATTGGCCTGTAATTTTCTTTTATGGTATCTTTGGTTTTGGTATCAGTATGATGGTGGCCTCATAGAATGATTTTCGAAGTGTTCCTTCCTCTGCAATTTTTTGGAGTAGTTTAAGAAGGATAGGTGTTAACTCTGAGTGTTTGGTAGAATTCACCTGTGGAGCCATCTGGTCCTGGACTTTTGTTTTTTGGGAGCTTTTTAATCACAGTTTCAATTTCAGTACTTGTACTTGGTCTGTTCATATTTTCTATTTCTTCCTGGTTCAGTCTTGGGAGATTGTACCTTTCTAAGAATTTGTCTATTTCTTCTAGGTTGTCCATTTTATTGGCATATAGTTGCTTGTAGTAGTCTCTTATGGTCCTTTGTATTTCTCTGGTGTCCGTTGTAACTTCTCCTTTCTCATTTCTAATTTTATTGATTTGAGTCCTCTCTTTTTTTCTTGATGAGTCTGGCTAAAGGTTTATCAATTTTGTTTAACTTTTCAAAGAATCAGCTTTTAGTTTTATTATTCTTTTCTATTTTCTTGGTTTCTATTTCATTTATTTTTGCTCTGATCTTATGATTTCTTTCCTTCTGCTAACTTTGAGTTTTGTTTGTTCTTTCTCTAGTTGCTTTAGGTGTAAGGTTAAGTTTTTTTAATTGAGATTTTTCCTGTTTCCCCGAGGTAAGCTTGCATCGCTATAAACTTCCCTCTCAGAACTGCTTTTGCTGTGTCCCATAGGTTTTGGATTGTCGTTTTTTATCATTTTCATTTGTCTCTAGGTATTTTTAAATTTCTTCTTTGATTTCTTCAGTGATCCATTGGTTGTTTAGTAACATACTGATTAGTCCACATATTTGTGTTTTTTGCAATATTTTTCTTTCAGTTGTTTTCTCATCCCATAGCGTTGTGGTTGGAAAAGATTCTTGATATGATTTCAGCTTTCTTAAAGTTACTGAGACTTGCTTTGTGGCCCAACACGTGATCTATCCTGGAGAATGTTCTATGTGCACTTGAAAAGAATGTGTATTCTGCTGCTTTTGGACCAAATTCTCTATATGTATCAGTTAAGTTCAGGTAGTCTAGTCTGTCATTTAAGTCCAGTGTTACCTTATTGATTTCTGTCTGGATGATCTGTCCATTGATGTACATGCGGGTGTTAAAATCCCTTACTGGGCTTCCCTGGTGGCACAGTGGTTGAGAATCTGCCTGCTAATGCAGGAGACACAGGTTCGAGCCCTGAATACATTGTTCTTTTACGTGTAGCTGTCCAGTTTCCTTAGCACAGGTTGCTCCCACATGCCACGGAGCAACTAGGCCTGTGAGCCACAACTACTGAGCCTGCGTGTCTGGAGCCTGTACTCCGCAACAAGAGAGACTGTGATAGTGAGAGTCCCGCTCACCACGCTGAAGAGGCCCCCGCTTGCCACAACTAGAGAAAGCCCTCACACAGAAACAAAGACCCAACACAGCAAAAATAAATAAATAAATAAATAAATTCCTACCCCCAACATCTTAAAAAAAATAAAAAGCCCTTACTATTACTGTCGATTCCTCCTTTTATGTCTTTTAATATTTGCCTTATATTATTTAGGTGGTCTTGTCTTGGGTTCACGTATATTTACAATTGTTGTATCTTTTTCTTGGTTTGATCCTTTGATCAGTATATAGTGTCCTATTTTGTTTTTTTATAATAATCTTTATTTTAAAGTCGATTTTGTGTGATACAAGTATTACTAGTTGGGCTTTCTTTTGACTTTCATTTACATGGAATACCTTTTTTCATCCTCTCACTTTCAGTCTGTGTGTGTCTCTAGATCTGAAGTGAGTCTCTTGTAGATAGCATATATATGGGTCTTGTTTCTGTATCCATTCAGCCACTCTGTCTTTTGGTTGGAGCACTTAGTCCATTTACATTTAAGGTAATTATTGATATGTATGTTCTTATTGTCAGTTTGTTAATTGCTTTGAACTTATTTTCGTAGATTCTTCCCCTTTCTCCTCTTGTTCTCTTCTCTTGTGATTTGATGAATATCTTTGTGTTTGGGATTCCTTTTTTTTGTGTGTATATCTATTGTAGATTTTTGGTTTGTGGTTACCATGATGTTTTTGTATAGCAATCTATACAAAGCATAATAGCCAAAAACTTCCCTAACGTGAAAAAGGAAGCACTCACTGAAGTCCAGGAAGTGCAGAGAGTCCCATACATGATAAACCCAAGGAGGAACACACTGAGACACATATTAGTCAAGCTGACAAAAGTTAAAGACAAAGAGAAAATATTAAAAGCAACAAGGGAAAAGCAACACATAAGAAGGAAATCCCCGTAAGGTTATCAGCTTATTTTTCAGCAGGAATTCTGCAGGCTAGAAGAGAGTGACACAATATATCCAAAGTGATGAAAGGGTAAAACCTATAATCAAGAATATTCTACCTAGCAAGGCTCTCCTTCTGATTTGATGGAGAGATGAAAAGCTTTACAAACAAGCAAAAGCTAAAAGAGTTCAGCACTACCAAACCAGCTTTACAACAAATGTTAAAGGAACTTCTCTAGGTGAAAAAAGAAAAGGCCACAATTCAAAGCAGGAATATTATTAAATGAAAAGGCTCACAGGTAAAACGCAAACATACAGTAAAGGTAGGAAATCATCCACACACAAAGCTAGTAGGGAGGTTAAAAAACAAAAGTAGTAAAATCATCTATACCCACAATAAGCAGTTAAGGGATACACAAAACAATTAGATATAAAATGCGATATTAGAAGCAGTCATTGTGAGAGGAGGAGAGTACAAATGCAAGTTTTTAAAAATGCATTTGAGATCAGCAACTTAATTGCATATATATATATATAAATATATACACACACACCCATACACACACACACACACACACACACACACACACACACACATATATGCTGGGTTGGCCAAATATATATATTGGGTTGGCTAAAATGTTCATTCGGGTTGTTCTGTACATCTTGTAGAACAACCCAAATGAACATTTTGGCTAACCCAATATATATATAGACTGCTATACAAAAACCTCATGGTAACCGGAAAAACCAAAAACCTAAAATCACTTGTACTTTAAATGGTACTACAAGCATCTAAAGTTAGTTTTATATGGAAATATTAACTTTGTTGGATATTTTAATGTCGTTATCTCTTAATCTTTTTTTTAGTGTCATGTTTTTTTCATTTTGCTGCACTGTGAGCCCTTTTTTATTTAAGAAGATTTGATAGAAATATTTCTATCAAATTTAATTTTTTTAACCAGTATGTGGAGATATTGTATAACATTATAGACTTACTTAAAGCTATTTATAGAAGATACATTTTAATGTAAAATAATGTTTTACAGTATAGCACTTTTCAGCTGTACTCAGTGATTCATTTTATGTCTGTATAGTATATTGACTCGAAAAAAAATTCAGAGCAAAGTATATTGAAGGCTGCCAGTACAAAGAATTATCCATAAATGAAAAGTTCACGCTCTACATTTGAACATTACAGTAGAAAAAACAATAAGTGATACTCCATGTACCTATATCATTCACTGATTGGTCACTACCACAATGGATCAATAAGTTTGTCTAATTGTACAGCTTACCTTTATTAGATGTTTACTGATGTTTATTTCTTGTTTGTTTCCCCAGACGTTATGTGAACGTCTAGACAGCAGTTACTCATATACAAATTATTGCTTAAAAGTGAAGGCATTCATTTTGTGTAGCAGAATTAAAACAGAGCAAGATATGACAACATTCCAGTATCTCTAGGAAATCCTTGTTAACCTCACATTGATGGATTAAAAATTTCTTTGCAATTGTATTTAAACAAATATATTTAAATACAGCTCATTTTTTCCTATATTTTCTTATATCATGCTGTGTTGGTAAATTCATATTATTTGTATAATTTTAATGAAAATGTATTCATTAACGGTGAGCTACAACCGTAGAGGTCAGAACTTATAGTAAATGATGTTTTTGTCAGACATACAAGCTTAGACTAAGTTGAAGGATGAAGGTGAGCCAACAATCATAGTTGGATTCTGTTTCTGTTATGTACATTTTTATGATTATTTTCCTTAATATGACATTTAGGAATGAAGTTTACCTAACTTGTTAAAATAAAAGTTATTTGAAAATTTCATTTTTATTTTTTAATAATTTTTCTTTTTAGGAGCTGTAGCCCTGAAGAATCTTGAAATTAAAGAAAATGCCCTGGTAGGTTTTGACTATAAAAATTGTTGTATTAGTGCAGTTAGCTGCATAGACTTCTTCCTGATTTACTTTAACATCTTAAATTATTTAAGTTTGAGAAAAATTTTAAAAAGTAATTTTTGTAAAATGTGAATTTTGCAAAATGGACTTTTAATCTCCATAAAAGTACAAACTGACAGTGTAATTTTCCCCATTAAAAATATTTCTAAAATTTATCTCTTCCTATATGGTTTCATTTTAGATTGTTAATTTACCTCTCCAGTCATCTTCAGGTTTTTTTTTCCCTAATACCATTTTAATCATTTTTTACTGTAGAATACAGTGGCGTGAATTACAGTGTTGTACAACTGTCATCAGTATGTATTTCTAAAACATTTTTGATACTCCAAGGGGAACCCTGTAACCAGTAAGAAATACCTAACTCCCCATTCCCTCTCTCCATATACCTTGCTAACTTCTACTTTTGTCTGTCTTAATTTGCCTATTCCAGGTACCTCATATAAATAGAATAATGCTATGTTTGTCATTTTGTGTCTAGTTTACTTAGCATAATTCCTTCAAGGTTCATCCATGTTGTAGCATTTATCAGAAAATCACTCCTTTATCTGGCTGAAAAATGTATGTATATGCCACATTTTGTCCGTTTATCTGTTGATGGACACTTGGGTTGTTTCTGCCTTTTGTCTCTTGTGAATAATGCTACAATGAACATTAGCATACATGTCCGTTCAAGTTCTTACCTTCAGTTCCTGTGTGTAAATACTTAGGAGTGAAATTGCTGGATTATTTGGTTATTTTATGTTTAGCCTTTTCAGGAGCTGCCACACTGTTTTCCATAGCAGTTGAAACATTTTACACAGGCGTACCTTGGAGATTTTGCAGGTTCATTTCCAGTCCACTGCAATAAAGTGAATACTATTGCAATAAAGCAAGTCACATGAATTTTTCCCAGTGCATATAAAAATTATATTTACTCATACTGTATTCTCAAAAACAAGTTTACATACCTCAATTAATAAATAACGCTATTGGGAAAGTGGCGCTGATAGATCTGCTTAACACAGAATTGCCACAAACCTTCGATTGGTTAAAAACAAACAAATAAACAAACAACCCCCCCCCCCCCCCCCCCCGCAGTATCTGGGAAGCACAACAAAGCAAAGTACAATAAAATGAGGTATGCCTAAATTGCCACCAGCAATGCATGAGGGTTCTAATTTGTCCACATCCTTGACAACATTTATTTTCTGGTTTTTGATAACAGCCATCCCAGTGGGAATGAAGTGGTATATCGTTTTGGTTTTCCTTTGCACTTCTCTAATGACTGTTGAGGCTGAGCATCTTTTCATGTGCTTATTGGCCATTTTTATATGTTCTTTGGAGAAATGTCTACTGAAAAGCATTGCTGATTTTTTAATCAAGTTTTTTTTTTTTTGGTTTAGTTTCGGTTCTTTATATATTTTGGTTTTTTTCCCCTTATCAGAAGATATGATTTGCAAATATTTTCTCCCATTTTGTGGGTTGTCTTATGCCTCTGTTAACAGTGTTATGTACAAAATTTTTTTATGCAAAAAAATTTAATTTTGATGAAATTGACTTTATCATTTAATTGTTGTTGTTGCCTGTGCCTTTCATGTGATATCCAAGAAATTATTGCCCAATCCAGTGTCCAGAAGATTTTACCTTTTGTTTTCTTCTAAGGTTTTATAGTTCTAGTTCTTATGTTAGGTATTTGGTTCATTCTGAGTTAATTTTTGTATATGGCATAAGATAAGGGTCCAACTGCATTCTTTTGCAAGTGGATATCCAGCTTTCCCAGCACCATTTATTGAAAAGGTTGTCCTTTCCCAATTGAATGGGGAGAAATTTATTTGAAGATGTTTTTTGCAAAGTGGAGTTTAATCTCCTCACAAATACAAACTGACAGTGGAATTTTCCACTTTCTTTTTCCTTTTTTCAAGCAGTGTAAAAGCTGTAGTGATTCTGGTATGGGTAACTTAGGGGTCAGTATTGCTGTAGAACTTTTTTGTAGTTATTTTAAGGTGATCAGTCTCTGAATTTTATGGATTTGAAGATAATATTGCAGTTATGTATTTATAAATTTAAATAACTGTTGAGGGTAAAGAGAAGGTGTAAGTTAACTTAAATCCCTTAAGTAATTTTGGGAAGAAACAAATAGTCATCTGTTTTGTTGAACTGTATATGTACTAATATTTTACATATGTGTATTTTTTGTAGAGTCAACTGGATGTACCGTTTAAAATTAAAGTTGGCCATATAGGTAAGCTATCCTTAGTATTTGAATGTCCTTCTTGTTGGACATGCAACCAGAATAATATGTCTAATATCTCTATAATGTGATATTTATAATGTTTCTGAGAATAAATTAAAAGCATTATGTGTTTTCATCTATGTAGAGCTTAGTTGTGTAACTTAAAAATGTTGTCCATGAATCCCTTGTTTAGTACTGGTGAAATTATGCATATTGTTAAGTGTTAAAATGAGTTGAGATCAAAGCATTAAATCTAATAGCATGATTGTCTCAGTTTCTTAGGTTTCTGACTAGTTATCCTTGCTGTATTCCGATTGGCCATGGATATGTGGTATAAGGAGTAGGGTCTGGATCATCAGGCAGTATGGCTAGGAACCAATCAAAAACCTAGTTTCCACTCTGGAAGTTTTCTAGTTTTCTAGGAAACACTGTGCTATCTTTCTTGTTTTGTATTATTTTTCCAGTTTTTGTAGTTTACATATTAAATGTATTGGTTGAACAGAAATAATTGATTCAAATATGATGTTTTAACGTGTTTAATAAAGACATGTATGTTTGGTTTCTTAAATTATTTTGGTTTATTTAACTTTATTGTTTAAACTTTATTGGTTTAAGTATTGTGCAAGATGATAGTGTTATTATTTGTGACTTGGAAGTTTTTTATACAGATAATTTGTGTAGTAGAATTTATATAATGTTATTGCAGTGTTTTAGTGTCACTTGGGGAGCAAGGTGTTGTGAAAGCTTATATAAATTACATGATGAATGTCTCCACAATTTTGTGCTCTTATAGTTGTTATTAGACTGTATGCCAAAGAAAGTTTTTATCATTTACATTTACATTGCTGAGACTCAAATTCTGTTTCCCTCCTTTCTCCCACCCCCACAATTTAAAGACTATTTAGTATAGATAAGACGGGAAAAATGTCACCCACCTAATATATTTATTTCCACCTACTATATTTACTTTTGCAGATTTTTAAATGATTGTTTACATGTGAACATTTTGACTTCCTATAATCATGGTATATGTATGATTTTATATTCTATTTTTAAGTTAATATTTAATAAAGATTGCTCATAATCCATGTTAATTTGACCTCCCTTATTTCTTAAGGTAGTGTAATAATCCATTGAATGCATATTTGGACAATGTAATCTTATATTTCTATTGGTACAAAAATATTACAGTAAACATTTTCACATACCTTTTGAAAATATTCTAAAAGTCATTGAATTTTATAACTATATTCATTGTAAATCAGTGTATATAAATTTAACATCAATTCAAGAAAAATTAAAAAAAAATATATAAGGGCAGTAAATCGACCTGCTTTCATTTAGAACCTACCTTCTTTCCTTTCTCTCTTTTCTTTTTTGACCATGTTTAAAAATGATGATAAGGTAATTTTCAGTGTTAATATAAGGTGGTAGAAGGTACACTGCGCTAATACCTAATACATAAGATAATCTTGAGAATCATTTAAGGTGTCGTTTGCATATCTCTATCATAGAACCTGACATTTTTAAATATCATTATTATTTATTTTTCTTCTAGACAGTAAGTTTTTTCAGAAATGGATTTAATTTTAAAATTTTATTTTAATTTTATTGTATCCTCACTTAGCACAATACTTGGCATATAGTAGGAACACAATTTGTTGAAGGAAAGAAGTACACATTTCCAAATGAGTGGTACAGTAGTACAGCCAGTTTTATAAGAACATGTTGTCAACCCCCTTGCCATTAATGGGGGTTGTTAATCTTACTGATCTTTCAAAGTTTTCTTCATTAAGCATGCAGAATTACATACATATCAAATATAAATACTCATGTATTTTCAAAGTAATTGTTTTCACGTGGAAGATTTTTGAAATTACCTTTGTTTATATTTTTATGAATTTTCTAAATTTTCTATAAGAAGCCTGCACTTCATAAGGAGAGGAAAAAACAGTTTGGCTTTAAAAAGAAAAAAAAAACCTTAATGGTAAAAATGGTACATTGTTAGTTTTATATGTGTTTCTTTGCATACTTAATGCTATTGTGGCACTGTTCTATGTCCTTTTATTCACTTACTTTTTTGGATTATTAATGTATGTGTGTATATGTGTGTAAGCAGTCTGCTTGATACATTTATAAGTAAACTGTCAAATTCGTCACAATTATCTTTCCCAATTTGCTCACTTCATTTTGGTTATATTTTGGATAGTATGGAAATTTGAAATGGTCACTGTCTTCTCTGATTTTAAAACTTAGAAAGTTATTCCTCTTTTAGAAATCAGATACTTTGTTTTTTTCTGAATTGACTTAGTATGAAGAAATCTTTTTCTCAATTTGGGGTTTTTTAAAACATGGATTTTGGGGGTTATGTAATGTGACATGTCTAGGTATGTATTACTAACCAGTTAATGCAACACTGGTGTATTTAAGAAGTCTTTCCCTTCCCCGGTCATGACAACTATTTCTAAATCTAGAGATTCATACTTTGTAAAAAAATTTTAAAATATTGAAAAAAACTATTACAGAAATTTTGTAAATACATAAAACTAGAATTAATAGTATAATCAGCCCCTTACATAGTATTTTTTAGTTCAAGAAATCTAATGCTTTTTAAAATACTTTGCTATTGGGTTGTAAAATATTTTCATTAGTTGGAACGATTTTCTAATATTGCCTAGGATCCTTGATTATTACCATAGAAATTTGTTAGTACATACACTTATGATAATCATACTTATGTATATACTATATATATACCATGTAATATATATGTAAAATCTATATATAAAAAATACACATATAAAGTATGTAACCTACCTTTTTAAAGTATGAGAAAAATATTTCTTAGAGATTTTGAGTAAGAATTGGGGAAAATCAATATTATAATATCAAGGGTTGTTGATTAATGGAAGAATAATATTGGTATGTTTGTGGTACATATCACCAGAAATAGAAATTTGTAAATATTTAGAGTATGGCTTAGTAGATTTCCAACAGTACTAGTACAAATAATTTCAAATCGTCACTGTAAAGGCTTTTTGTTTATGGTTGTAAAATAGCTTTCTACAAAGTTAATGAGCTCATAAGGTCAAAGGCTACTTTGTTATCTCTTTTAATGCCTGACAGAAAATAAGCTGATAGTAAATCTAGGTTGAAAGAATAATATTTTTTGTCTTTTTTTTTCATGTAGGTAATCTTAGTCTTCTAATTCCATGGAAAAACCTTTATACCCAACCGGTTGAAGCTCTATTGGAAGACATTTATTTACTCATAGTGCCTTCTTCTAGTAAGTCAAATTTTAAATATTATCATTTCAGTTACTCTTTTTTGTGCATGGAAAAATCTTTATATTTGATAATTATGTTTGTTCAAATAATTCTGGTGAATTTTTGGAGTTTTTTTAATATTTAAATTTGGTATTTGATAATACAACATAAATTGGTTTTTGCTCTAATTTTTGCAGACTTTGAATTAGTGATTATTTTCTAAAATATTTTTTGGAATGAGTAAATTTAAGGTAATTAAGATTCTTCCTTTTTTACACTTCCTGTAGGAATAAAATATGATCCTTTAAAAGAAGAAAAACAACTCTTTGAAGCAAAACAACAGGAACTGAAAAGGATAGAAGAAGCAAAACGAAAAGTAGCTGATCAAGGTAAAAACAAATAAGAATGGTAATAAGAAAAGCGGAAAAGACCTAAATATTTATCACATTTGAGTATTATTTTCTTCTGGAAGCACTGAGATTACTTTAAAAATATGACAGAATCTTATTACATGAGGAATTTTAATGTGGTTTCTATGTTTTATCATGTTTACAGAAATTTTACCTTATAGAAATTTACCTTAGTGCAAATAATATCCCTAGCTTATAAGAGTAAGGTTAGATTTTAACTATAGTAATTAATTTCATCAAGTATATTTTCTTACCTTTCTTGTCTTCTCTTTCTTATTCCACTTGTATCAATTCTTCACCTTTTGGAGTTACTTAGTCTCTTGATATATTTTCCCAAATCTGTTTACCCTCTGGCTCACATCCATTCCTATTCAGCCTAGACCAAAATGGTCCATTACTTCAGTCCACTTCTTTTGTCAGTGACAGAGATGTCCTGCAGAAATCTAACCCCTTTCCATTTATGCTAGTGATAGCAATGGTGTCACCATCAACACCTACGCTCTATACTCTGACTCTTAACTTCTCCTTCTAGTGAATCTTTCTCTTTGGCATATAAATATAATGTTGCCTCCCTTATCTTTAAACATAAAGTCATTTTCCTAACCTTGTCATCTGCTTACCTTATGCTCCTCTGTCCTTCATTTGATAGCTAAGCATCTTAAAAGAAATATATGTGTACTGATCAAAATATCCTTGCCATGCATTTATTTTTTTATATTAAAAAATGCAATAATAAACAGTTTACCTGCTGACAAACAGGTAAAAGAACATTAAAGGAGATTTAACACATTTCCTGGCAACACTTCTTGTTATTATGTTTTTCTCTCTGTTGTCATTCATTCCTACCCCCATCCTCTTTTAAAAAAAAAAAAATTTTTTTTGGCATACATATAACAAAATTTACCATCTTAACTACTTTTAAGTGTACAGTTCAGTGGTATTAAGTACATTTATTGTATTGCAACCATCACCACCATATCTCTTCATATCTCTTTCATCTTGTAAAATTGAAACTTTACACCCAATAAACAATAACCCACCCATTCTTCCCCCCTTACCCCCAGACGCTGGCAATCACAATTCTACTTTTTGTCTCTATGATTTTGACTATTCTCAGTACTCATGTAAGTGGAATCATGTAGTATTCATGTTTTTTCAAGTGGTTCATTTCACTTAGCATTATGTCTTCAAGGTTCATCCATGTTGTAGCATATGTTGGAATTCCCTTTTTAAGGCTGAATAATATTCCGTTTTATGTATATACCACATTTTGCGTATCCATTCATGCATCAGTGGACACTTGGGTTGCTTCTGTGCTTCAGCCATTGTGAATAATGCTGCTCTGAACATGGGTGTACAAATATCCCTTTGAGACACTACTTTTAATTCTTTTGGGTATAGACCCAGATGTGGAGTTGTTGGATCATACGGTAATTCTACTCTTATTTTTAATTTTTTGAGGAAATGCCATAATGTTTTCTACAGGGACTTGTACCGTTTTACAATCCCACAAGCAGTGCACAGGGGTTCCATTTCCTTCACATCCTCACCAACATCTGTTGTTTTCTATATTTTTGATAATAGGGTCCTAATGGGATGAAGTGGTATCTCGTGTAGTTTTGATTTGCATTTCTGTAAAAATTAGTATTTTAGCATCTTTTCATGTGCTTATTGACCATTTGTATGTTATCTTTGGAGAAATGTCTGTTCAAGTCTTTTGCCCATCATTTAATTGTTTTTTTTGTTGTTATTGTTGAATAGTAGGAGTCCTTTATATAATTGAATGTTAATCCATTATTAGATATATGATTTGCAAGTTATCTTCCATTCTCTGGGTAGCCTCTTTACTCTGTTGATAGCGTCCTATGATGTACAAGATTTTTAAATTTTCATGAAGTCCAATTTGTCTACTTTTTCTTTTGTTTCTGTGCCTTTGGTGTCATATGCAAGAACTCCTGCCAAATCCAATTGGCATCTTCATTTATGGGCATTTAGGATCAGATTTCTTCCTCTGTCATGTTGTCTGCTTTCTAGCTTCTAAATTTTTGAGGTTCTCTCTTATTCATTCTTTCTTCTACACTCTTTTTCTTTTGGTCTTGGAGATTTATCCATTTTCCCCCTTTACTTTTGCCTTTACTTTTACTGAGGAATAGAAAAATAGATGCAACTCATGTTTAATCAGAAGTCCCTCTTATTTATACTTAAATCTAAAATATAAATAACCATGCTTAAATTACATCAGTTATACCTTACTGTTATCAGGTAGAAGTTTGAACTCTTCAACAGGATACATAAAAGCTCTTATGATTTGAATCCTGTCTACCTTTCCAGCCTCATTACTGGCCCCATCCCTTTCATATCTTCTCTGTTCTTTGTTCCAGCCATACTGACCTTTGTAGTTTACTGAATGTACCAACTTCTCTGTGATTATATCTCATTTCTGACTTTATCCAGTATACTTTTGAGAGTTGCCAGCATTAGGATGATAGTTCAGGCTATAAGGTGTGAATGAGATTCCCTGCAGCAACAGTACAGAATGAGAAGAGAAACATTTCTGGGACTGAGCCTGCTGTAAGGAAATCCAACATTTAAGGATTGTATAGAGGAGGAAAACAGCCAAAAAAAAAAAAAAGATCAAGAAAGAGTGGTTAGATAAGGAGAAAGAAATTTGGAGATTATATCTCCATGGGAAAAGAGTGTTTTAGGAAGCAAAGAATATGTCAGATTCTGCTGAGATATCAGGTAAATTGAGCATTAAGAAATAATTATTTTATGTATGACATGGAGGTCATTGGTCATCTTAAAAAAAAGCTATTTTGATTGAGTGATGATTGCAGAAAATAAGCTTCTATTTTTTCCATAGTTGTAAGGTCATTTGCTAAGAGTAAAGAGAGCAGTGGAAGGGTTGTTGGACCTTTGAAGATATCAAAAAGAATTTTGTAATAGCTATTCTGGACAGTGTGAACAAGTTGACTGGAGAAATGTAGTAAGGTTGCTGGTGAGTTGAAGTTGGTAATGATTAACTTACAGTAGCTGCAATCTGTTCTGTTGTAATTTTTCTCCTCCAATACTCACCTGGCAAGGCATACACGTTTATATAAAAAGTAGACTGTTGGTTTTATGCAGGGTTGGAGCTTTATTGACAGAGGAAAAGGAGAAAAAAGAGAGCACAGAGTTTAAAGTGTTGGTGAAATAATTTATTATGGAATCAGAGCCAGATAAGGAAGTCAGAAAGAAACTAGTGGGTAGGGAAAGAAAGATTTAGCATTTAACTGAATGACTGAATAAATTTATAGAGCAGAGGATTTTATTAGGTAGTGGTGGGATTCATTCAGCATTTAAAATAAAATGTTCTGTCTTCAAAGAGTTTATATTCTACTTTCCACTTTTTAATTCTAAAGTCCTTTTCAATATATTCAAATATATTCACTTATCTCTTGTTCACTCACACTTGTCTTTGATGTACATATGATATCTTCATCAACTTTTTATTTGAGACCTTCTGGGTCAGCTGAATTAGGGAGTAGTAGGTCATTAAAGGAAAAGATAGACAATATGTAGATACAGGTGGAATAGGACTAGAAATAGGAAAGGAGATCACCTTCATTGGCATTTTCAAGTGGGGGCAAAAACGTTAGTAATTAGTGATTATCACAGGCATATTAAAAAAGAAATTACGAACCTCAGTTCTTTATATTTCCCTGGAAAGTATTGAAGAGATAGTTAATCTCATTTTGGAAAATGAAACAAATGATGAACTTCCTTCATCCTTGCTTAAAAGGAGAGAGGGAAAAGATCTTATATCTTCCTATTTTGTATTCATTGGGGAAGGAGCATATTCAGCTGTTTTATACTTCTAACCACAGACAACTTATGATGATAGCATAAATTTTAGCAGAGATTCATTCTTTGCTACTGTTTCTGGCTCTTCTAATATAAGCCTATCATAATTCTTACCTAATAATCGTTATTGTTTTCTATGTCCTTATATACTCAGGTATAGCTAACAGAAATTATAAAATTTGATGACAGTAAATTCTACATATTTGGCTTTAGTTTGATTGGATAAGAAAGTGGCTTTTGAAAACTGTGTGCATTTAGTCACCTGTGAAAGCCTTTTGTTATGTAAGACTTCTGGAAAGCAGGCTTTTAGTGTTCTGTTTACAAATACAGATATATTTCTTTAACAAGGTAACAGTTATGTTACCTCAATAAGTGTATACACATAGAGTGTATTTTTCATTCAAATCAAAAATGGATATTTGCAATTGTAGAAAAACATCGGGTGGAGAAACAGGACACTTTTACAGAAAAATTAATTACTCAGATCATAAAAAATCTTCAAGTGAAAATTTCCAACATCCATATTCGCTATGAAGATGATGTAAGTATTTTAATAGGTGATAATGGTTTATATTTATTTTACTGTTTGTTGACACCTGCTCTGTAGTGGTCAACTTATGAGATGCTGGGAAGTGGAGGGATATAGAGCTGAAGATGACATTATCTTTATTTTTTATAATTATAGTTGTAATTTGCAGTCCTTAGTGCCTTGATTACACTTTCCTAAAATGTTCAAACATCAGACAATGAAGGTAAATGCCTTGCTTATATTATAATCACCTTTGATAAATGGGAGTTATGAATTTAGCAGTTATATATTTTTAAAATACTTTAAATTATACTGTGTTTTCTTCCTGGAAAGAGCAATGGTCTAGGAATCATTAGAGCTAGACTTAACTAATTGTTTGATGTCAAATAGATCATGTATTCTCTCAAACACATAATCATTGGCTTCTCATAGTTCTGTTGTGAAGGTCAATCACTTTTTTTATAAACTTCTTTTTTTGCAGGCTGAAAAACATTATGCAGATGTATTATTGCACTACGCTAATACATTGATACTTAATATTTTAATTAGTATTAGGAAAAATATAGGAATAAAAATTATTCCAGAAAGTTGGAAAATGTTTCTGAATGTTCAAAATAGCATACTTCCCAGAAAGTGAAGTTCTTCTATAATATGAATTTTACACAACTACTAAAAATCTGAGTAAAATTTACTCTGTTTTCCTCTTTAGGTCACAAATCGAGACAACCCACTGTCATTTGGTATTTCCCTTCAAAATCTCAGCATGCAGGTACTTTGTTTAAAAAGAAATTCAACCATATTTAATTTTGCAGTATAGTTAATTAAATTAGTAATTACTGTTAATATATGCCAGCATCAGGAGTAGGTATCTATAAAGAAGTGGTACAGGAAATGCATAGACTGGGTTGGAACTGAGGGTAGGTAGTTTTACAGTTCAAAAAATGGTTGACAATCAAATTTAGTTTCAAATGTGAGAGCCTATTATTATTTGCCAGTTATGATATTTGATACTTATTTTCTTTAAAAATCCATTCTGAATTTTAAATGCATAAGTACAAAATAAAAGTAATGTTCATTTCAGAATCTTTGATAAGTCATGAAAAGCCTAAAGAAACAAATCATTTTATCATCACTATTATTAATAATCGT
This sequence comes from Monodon monoceros, assembly GCF_005190385.1. Classification (NCBI taxonomy): domain Eukaryota; kingdom Metazoa; phylum Chordata; class Mammalia; order Artiodactyla; family Monodontidae; genus Monodon; species Monodon monoceros. Next base: position 70,700,471 of record NW_021703782.1, read on the forward strand.
GGCATATTTTCTTCCTGTCTGATTTTTCAAATTGAGAAATTTTAAAAGTATAGGAGCACATAGAGAATTATGAAACATTTGCTCATATCTAGAAGGCATGATTGTTGAATTTGTCATTTAGATTAAGTTTTAAATACTTTTAAAGAATAAGCTGTTATGAATAAATTCCTTTTGTATTCCACTCCACTCTTCTCTCCCACCCAAGAGATAAACATCCTAAGTTTTTAAACTTTATATAATATATCCATTAAAACTGTGTAATATTTGGTAGATTTTTAAAAGTTTACATAAATATGTTATGTGATTCTTCTGTAAGTTCCCTTTTTCTCTACACATTGTTTGTGACGTGTATTTATTGCCACGTGTAGTTCAGGTGATCCAGTTCAACTGCTCTATAGTATTTCATTATATTCTTTTATTTGTTATGTTTATTAAGCTTTTGTGTATGATTTGTTTTTAAAACTTGGATCCACCTCAAGCAGAAAGAGAAAAAAGAAAAGTCAAGTGAAAAGTTATTCAATAAAGTTGGGTGAGGTAAACTGTCAAATGCTACTGTTAACGCTGAAAAATAAGGGTGGAGAATTAGCCATTGGATTTGGCAATGTGAAGGTGATTGGTAACTGTGTCAGCAGCGGTTTTCACCACTGGTTTTGGAGGTCCTTGGAAACTTGTCCCCCAGCCCAGACATATTAAATTAGAAACTCAGGTTGGGACCCAGCAATCTAGTTTAAAAAGCCTTCCAGGTGATCCTAATTGTGTGAAAACTTTGAGCAACACTGTTCTAGTCCATTTAGTTCTCTAGAAAAAAAATGAAAACCGTCTTTTTAACATAAGCTTCGGATATCAGTTTATTCCCCTCAGTGACTTTTCATTGCTCTTAGAATAAAGTCCATAGTTTTGTCTTAAAATAGTTTATAATCCCTTTGTAATCTGTCCCCAGGTAAGATACCTAATTTTACCTCTTTCCATTGTTTTGAATATGTTCTTGGGCCATATTGGGCTATTTCACTTCTTTGAACATGTCATATATTCAAATATCTTCCTACCGCGAATCATATTCCCTACTGAATTTAGAATTGATAATTTCTATTAATGAGTCACTTATTAGGTTAGATATCACTTTTGCCATCACATCCCTGCGATTGAGGCTCCCACCATGTTGTCCCTGAGTACTGTGTATTTAACCTCCATAATGGCATTTACCTGTTTGTAATTTGTTTACTAGTTTGCTTTTCCACCAAGCAATGAGATCCTTGAATGCAGAATATTCAGTTAATATTCTTTGACTGAACGTTATTATTATTATTATTTTTTAAAATTTATTTATTTTATTTTTGGCTGCATTGGGTCTTCGTTGCTGCCTGTGGGTTTTTTTTTCTCTAGCTGCGGCAAGTGGGAGCTACTCTTCTTTGTGGTGCGTGGGCTTCTCACTGCGGTGGCTTCTCTTGTTGTGGAGCACGGGCTCTAGGCATGCAGGCTTTAGTAGTTGTGGCACACGGGCTCAGTAGTTGCGGCTGGTGGGCTCTAGAGCACAGGCTCAGTAGTTGTGGTGCGTGGGCTTAGTTGCTCTGCGGCATGTGGGATCTTCCCGGACCAGGGCTCGAACCTGTGTCCCCTGCATTGTCAGGCGGATTCTTAACCACTGCGCCACCAGGGAAGCCCCTGAATGTTGTTTTCAAGGACATTTTAATGGAAACTTGGTCTAGGGCATGATAGATTCTGTTTATCACTCTGCCATTTCACATGCAAGTGACAGTTTTTTACTGCTTTTTATTTTCCTTTTCAGACAACTGATCAATACTGGATTCCATGTTTACATGATGAAACTGAGAAACTATTTCGTAAGGTAAAATAAATATGTTTTTTCAACCCATGGGCTTGACAAAAGATACTTTTAATTAGGAAGGCAAATGATAATATATAGATAAGAATTTTTGTGAATTGTGTTTACTTGCTTAACTGTTATATGACCAATTATTTGAGATTCTGAAAAAAGCATATGTTAAAGAATCTTCAATGAAAATGAGGCTTATAATAAAATTGATTTATTTTCAGTTAATCCTATTGGATAACCTTTTTGCCTATTGGAATGTGAAGTCTCAGATGTTTTATCTTAGTAATTATGATGAATCATTGGTGAGTAAATTTTTTTGATATATGCATATACACTTTTGTTGGTATCATATTTTGCATAAGGTTTTATTCATTGTCATTTATCTGACATATTGTAGTCAGTTGTCCTTTTTTTCCTTAGGCAAAATCCATTAGCAGAAATAGGTGAATATATATGTGTCTGTACAGAAACATATAAATACATGCCTTTTTTTGTATAATTGACATGTAGCATTTATTAGTTACATGTATGCAACATAATGTTTTGATATTTGTATATATTGCAAAATGATCACCACAGTAAGTCTAGCTAACATCCATCACCATACACGGTTACACAGTTTTTTTTCTTGTGATGAGAACTTTTAAGATTTACTCTTAGCAACTTTCAAATATGCAATACAGTATTATTAACTACAGTCGCCTGTTGTACATTACATCCACATGACATAATAATTATTTTATAACTGAAGTTTGGACCTTTTGACTCCCTTCATCAATTTTGCCCATCCCCACTCCCCACCTGTGGCAACCACCAGTGTGTTCTCTGTATCTATGAGTTTGTCTTTTTTCCCTAAATTGCACATGAAGTGAGATAATACAGTATTTGTTTTTCTCTGAGCTATTTCATGGTCCATTTGTGTTGTCACAAATGACACAATTTCATTCTTTTTTATGGCTGAGTGATATTCCATTGTGTGTGTGTAAAACATTTTCTTCATTCACCTTTTGAAGGACATTTAGGTTGTTTCCATATCTTGGCTATTATAAATAATGCTGCAGTGAACATGGTACAAATATGTTTTCAAGTCAGTGCTTTTGTTTTCTTCAGGGAAGTGCTCAGAAGTGGAACTGTTGGATCATATGGTAGTTCTATTTTTAATTTTTTGAGGCTCCGCTATTGTTTTCCATGGTGTCTGCACCAATTTGCATCCCACCACCAGAGCAGAAGGGTTCTCTTTTCTTCACATTCTCACCAACATTTGTTATTTTTTGTCTTTTTGAAAATAGCCATTCTAACAAGTATGAGGTGGTATCTCTTTGTGGTTTTGATTTGCATTCTCTAATGATTAGTGTTATTGAGCATCTTTTAATGTATCTGTTAGCCATCTGTATTTCTTCTTTGAAAAATGTCTTTTCAGGTATTCTGCCCATTTTTTAATTGGATGGTTTATTTTTTTGCTTTTGAGTTATATGGGTTCATTATATATTTCAGATATTAACCCCTTATCAGGTATATGATTTGCATATATTTTCTTTCATTCATAAGGTTCCCTTTTCATGTAATTGATGGTTTCCTTTGCTGTGCAGAAGCCTTTAATTTGGTGTAGTCATATTTGTTTATTTTTGCTTTTGTTGCCTTTGTTTTTGTTGTCCAGTCCAAAAAATCATCACCAAAACAGATGTCAAGGAAATTACCACCTGTTTTCTTCTAGGAATTTTTATGGTTTCAGGTCTTATGTTCAAGTCTTTAATCCATTTTGAGTTATTTTCATTTATCATGTAAGGTAGTAGTGCAATTTCATTCTTTCGCATATGGCTGTCAAGTTTTCCCAACACCATTTATTGAAGAGACTGTCCTTTCCCCATTGTATATTCTTGGCTCCTTTGTTAACTGACCATATCATATATGCATGGGATTTCTGGGTTATCTGTTCTATTCTGTTGATCTGTATCTGTTTTTATGCCAGTACCATATTGTTTTGATTACTAAAGCTTTGTAATTTAGTTAGAAATCAGGGAGCATGACGGCTCCAGCTTTGTTCTTCTTTCTCAAGATTGCTTTGGCTATTTGGGTTCCTTTGTGGTTCCATACGAATTTTAGTATTGTTTTTTCTATTTCTGTGAAAAATGCAGTTGGTATTTTGATGGTGATTGCATTGAATCTGTAGATTGCTTTGGGTAATATGGACATTTTAACAATGATGATTATTCAAATCCATGAGCATGGAATGTCTTTCCATCAGTTATTGTCCTTTTCATTTTCTTTCCTCAGTGCCTTATCATTTTCAGGGTACAAGTCTTTCACCATGGTGAAATTTATTGTTACATTTTGATGCAATTGTAAATGGAATTTTTTTCTTAATTTCTCTTTCTGATAGTTTGTTATTAGTGTATAGAAACACCTCAGTTTTCCATATATTGATTTTTATATCCTGCAACTTTATTTAATTCATTTAGTATTAGTTTTAACAGTTTTTGGTGGAATCTTTAGGGTTTTCTATTTATATTATTATGTCATCTGCAAATAGTGACAGTTTTACTTCTTCCTTTCCAATTTGTATGCCTTTATTTTTCTTACCTAATTTCTCTGGCTAGGACTTCTAATATTCTGTTGAATAAAGCTGGTGAAAGTGGGCTTCTTTGTCTTATTCCTGATATTAGAGGAGAAGCTTTCAACTTTTCACCCTTGAGTATGATGATAGCTGTGGGCTTGTCATCTATGGCCTTCATTATGTTGAGATACGTTAACTCTGTACCCACTTTGTTGAGAGTTTTTTTCATAAATGTTGAATTCTGTCAAATTTTGTGTATGTGCTTGTACACATATATATAAACACACATATCCTAAAAATTTCTAGAGCAGTCTTATATAATAGTAGTTTAATGAGATAGTGTCTAACCATTTTAATATTTTCTTAGCTAAGTTCTGCTAAGTTTGAGTTTTTTTTTTAATTGCTTTTAGGCATTTTTCTTTTGCATATAATAGGATTTTGTAGAATAAAGGTATATTGACACGAATATAAATAAAATCAATTTGTCTTTTAATAGGACAGCCTGAGGAATGGTATTGTTGATGAAAGTATTATTCCAGAAGGTTATGATTTTGGTAAGTACATTTCATAAAATAAATGTACAATTAAAGTAATCAGTATAAATTTTAAATGAATATTGTTGATGTCACTGTGATATTTCATGTTAATTTTCCCACAAAATTAAATATATTTATAATATATATGCAGAAGCAAAACACTTTTCTGTGTCATGTGTGTTGATGATTCTCAAATCTGTCACTTCAAATTTGTCTTATTTCTCCTTTACCCTACTGTTATTTCTGGCTGTTTCAGTCAGAGTCTGATGAGGAAAGGGAAACCACATACTAATTTGAGCAGGGAAAGTATTTATGAAGAATTACTAAATATAACAGGGGATTAAAGTAACAAGGGATTGGCTAGTAAAAAGTAAAGAGAACTCTAAAGAATATAAGAATAGTAGATAGAAGGAACAGCCCTTACCCTAGGACTTAGGTGGAGTGTCCAAAGAAGAGAGTCTACCTCCCTCAGCACTGAGATCTAGAACTTGTTGGAAAGGGTGTGGCCATGGGTCACTAGGAGGCAGGAAAGTCTGTGGTGCCCTGCCAGTTAAACCTGTAAATTCTCATTCAGGAACTTTAGGGAAACAGACCCTTAAGGGAGCCTCATGGAGAGTTGTCTCCAGAAGGCACTCCACTCTATAAAACTGCCTTAGCAGCGTACTGAGAGAATTTGCTGGCTGTTGGATGGTGCAAGCTGCCATGTACTGAGGAGCCTGGTGCTGAAGAAATCTGTTGTGCTGGAGGACCTGGACACTGGAGAAGCCATTTTCTTTAGGAGCTGCGTGTTGCAGAACCATGGCACTGCAGGAGTCTGCTGAATGAGTACATTAGAACCAGGAAGCATAACTCCTTGCTCCTGCAGTATCTCTCCCGTGTCCTCTGCTGATAAAGATTAACATTGTGCTAGCTGGTAAAGAAAAACTATTTAAAGGACCCAAATCTAGGTTTTAGAGCAGGCAGGGAAGGGTGATCTGGAGGTTATGGGCAATCAGTTGATAACTGGCACACTTGCTGGAGGGGGAAGGATGAATGAAGGATTTCTTTTTGGTTTTGTTTTTTGTGTTTTTATTTAATGGGAGAGATAGCATCTTGTTTATAGGCTAAGATTGGAATGATCCATAGAACATGAAAAATAAGAGAGAGAAGGGATTATTTCTGTATTGACATGGGTGAAAGGGGGTAGAATCTAGTGTACAAGTGGAGTGCTTTGCCACAGGTAGGATCATGGTCAGTTTGTTTATAAGATAGATTTCAATTATAGGAGAGAAGTCCGGGACTTCCCTGGTGGCACAGTGGTTAGGAATCCGCCTGCCAATGCACGGGACACGGGTTTGAGCCCTGGTCTGGGAGGATCCCACATTCCGCAGAGCAACTAAGCCCATGTGCCACAACTACTGAGCCTGCACTCTAGAGCCCACAGGCCACAACTACTGAGCCCGTGCGCCTAGAGCCCGTGCTCTGCAACAAGAGAAGCTACCACAATAAGAAGCCCATGCATTGCAATGCGGAGTAGCTGCTGGCTTGCTGCAACTAAAGCCTGCATGCAGCTACGAAGACCCAACACAGCCAGGAAGGAAGGGAGGGAGGGAGGGAGGGAGGGAGGAAGGAAGGAAGGAAGTCTTAGTGTTGGGTGAACAAGTAAATATGGTGATTGGAGTTAATGGGGTTTTTTTCTTCTGAACTCTTTTTTTTTTTTAAACTATCTGAGGAATTAGAGGTTTTCAGATGGAGGAGTGGCTATGAGATAGCCATGTAGGGGAATGAGAGAATGAATTGACGAGAGCAGTATTATCAAAGTGCTGTTTAGACTAGCAACATCAGTATCACTTGGAAACATGTTAGAAATATAAATTCCAGGGCCCATCCCAGACATACTGAATCAGAACATCTGAGAGTGAAGCTTAGCAATCTGTTTTTAACAAGCTGTCCTAGTGATTTTGATGAATACTACAGTTTGAGAACCTCTGGGCCAGAGTAGGGTTTGGCTAATTTTCCTTTTGCAAAGGGCCATGTAGTAAACAGACATTTTACATTTTATAGGTTATGTATAGTCTCTGTCACATATTTTTCTGTTTCTTTTAAACAACCCTTTAAAAGTATAAAAATCATTCCTGGGCTTCCCTGGTGGCGCAGTGGTTGAGAGTCCATCTGCCGACGCAGGGGATGTGGGCTCGTGCCCCAGTCCGGGAAGATCCCACATGCTGCAGAGTGGCTGGGCCTGTGAGCCATGGCCACTGAGCCTGCGCGTCTGGAGCCTGTGCTCCGCAACGGGAGAGGCCGCAACAGTGAGAGGCCCACATACTGCAAAAAAAAAAAAAAAAAATCATTCGTAGCTCACTTGCTATACAAAAACAGGCTGTGGTATAGGTTTGGCCTATCCCTGGACTAAAAGAATGTTGTGTGATTAGTCAACAACATTAAGTACCTACTTGAGATTTATGACATTAATGTGAGACCAATCAGTGTGATTTTGTTTTTTCCCAACCACATACAGCTGCATAGGTATTGATGTGGAGTAAATAGAGGTGTGGAGTAAATAGAGGTGTGGAGTAAATAGAGTGGCTTTATTCAGAATTCGAGTTTTGCCTAGTAAGTATTAACAAAGTGAGAAGGGCCAAGGAGTTAAAGGGTGAATGCAAGGGAATGACTGAAATAACTGTCAACAGGGTAGGGAGAGAGCTGAGGACATGAAGCAGAAGTGAAAGACAGAGCAAAGATAGAGGATCAATGAATGGTAGTTCCCTTAAGACTTGAGGTTTGGTATTGGATTACTAGAGAGATAGATGGTGGTGGTAGGAGAGTTGGATGCTTGAGCCTGAGTTTATTGAGAGGTTGAGGATATCGGTATGATAAGGTCTAGTGGATGAGGTGAGGGGGGAAGAGTCCAAGGAACTGAGAGGCTATGGTATTGGAACGATCATTTGTATATTGAAATAATCCAGAAATTAGAGTTGCCAGGAGCTAAAATCTGAGAGAGATAGGAGAGGGTGAAGCCCAGGGATGGATAAATTATTGTAACCAAGGAGGGTATAGTGGGTATACAAGAGTTAAAGCTGGAGGAGAGGAATAATTTTACTTTTCAAATACTGGTTTTATTGCTTTATACATATACTTTCTAAACTTTCTCTTTCAATATCCTTCCATTTATGTACATATAAATTTTTCTCATTTTTAACTGTATAGTATTCTGTTGTATAGAGTAATGAATTTAACTGGTCCCCTATTGATGAATAACTTCTTGTTCTATTCAAATTAAAAGTATTTTGGGGGGCTTCCCTGGTGGCACAGCGGTTGAGAGTCCGCCTGCCGATGCACGGGACACGGGTTCGTGCCCCGGTCTGGGAAGATCCCACATGCCACGGAGCGGCTGGGCCCGTGAGCCATGGCCGCTGAGCCTGTGCGTCCGGAGCCTGTGCTCGGCAACGGGAGAGGCCACAACAGTGAGAGGCCCGCGTATCGCAAAAAAAAAAAAAAAGTATTTTTGAATTTAGTGCTATGCCTGAGGGATGATTAAAAGAAGAGGAATATATTATCTTTGTATACAAATTAGCTTATAATTTAGTGGTTGATATCTTTCTAGGTTCTGCTATTACTGGTCTCCCTCTGCATTATTCTTATTCTTTTTGGCACTAAATACAAAGGGTTGAGAGAAATCTTAGATTATGAGTTGAGCCAAGAAGGTTATCTTGGATAAACTCTCATTTTATCTCCTCTCTTTTTTCAAGTTAAAAGGGGGGACAGATCGATACAGAGACACTGACCCGAAATTCAGGAATTATAATTATATAATGAAAGTCAGTGGCTAAATAAAATATTTTTCCCCTTAGTATTTCTAATTATATTCATTCCTTAAAACTATACTTTTATTAAAATTGTCTTACTGGACTGTTTTGCCTTTTAGAGAGTGTTCCTGCTTGTAAGGATTATTTTGTTGTTTTGAGGAGTTCACTTAGCTTTTATTGTACTCATAAAAGACAATATGAATTATAGATAGGAAAAATATAAAAGACTCTTCAACACTAAGTGACAGTTCATATGATCAAATCATAGTAGTATGGAAATCTGGGAGCTGTAGAAAGGGTATATAAGAAATGAAAATCAGCATTTTCAACTTGATTCCTTTAGCACTTTGAGACTCTTGAAAAAAACTCAATTTAATTTTTAAAAATCTGTGTTATTTTCCAGTATTTCGCCCCATATCTGCTAATGCCAAACTTCAGATGAACCGTGGATTGGATTTTGACTTTTCTGCCCCCAAAATAAGCCTGGATATTGAGTTACATGACATAACAATTGAACTTAATAAACCACAGGTGATTTTTTTAATGAAATTTTAAATTGTGAGTTATAGTTTGATAAAAGGAGAGCTAAGATTTTAAATGTTTTTCAAAAACTCATAATGGTATATGATAACATTTCCTTAAAAAAGTCAATAATTTAACTTTTATCTTTGACAATTAAAAAATCTGAAACATTTAAGAACTTTAATTTTTTTCATTCTTCAGTATTTCAGTCTTATGGAACTTCTTGAATCGGTTGATATGATGACGCAAAATCTACCATATAGGAAATTCAAACCTGATGTACCTCTCCACTACCATGCCAAAGAATGGTAATATGCCTTAAATTTTTTCAAATTGAAGTATAACCGACATATATTAGTTTCAGGCATATGACATAATGATTCGATATTGGTATATATTGCAAAATGATCACCACAATAAGTCTAGTTAACATCCAATATCATGCATAGTTAACAAAACTATTTTTTTTGTTATAAGAACTTATAAGATCTATTCTCTTAGCAACTTTCAAATATGCCATACAGTATTATTAACTGTAGTTGCCATGCTGTACATTATATCTCCATGACTTATTTATTTTATAACTGGAAGTTTTCTGGATCCCCTTCACCCATTTTGAGCATCCCCGACCCACTGCCTCTGGCTACCACCAGTGTATTCTCGGGATCTATGAGCTCATTTTTTTAAATTCAATATATAAGTGAGATCATACAGTATTTGTCTTTCTCTTTGTCTGACTTATTTCAGTTAGCATAATGCCCTCAGTAGCCATTCGTGTTGTCACAAATGGCAAGATTTTATTCCTTTTATGGCTAAATAACATTTCATTGTGTGTATATATATACACACATTTTCTTGATCCATTCATCCATCAATGGGCACTTGGTTGTTTCCATACCTTGGCTCTTGTAAATAATGCTGCAGTGAACATGGGAGTGCATATATTTTTTGAATTAGTGTTTTCATTTTCTTCAGGTAGATACCCAGTGGAATTGCTCAATCTATGTTTTTTAAGATTTAAAAAATACGGTATAAAAGTGAATTTCTTGACTTTTTAAGATACTCTTTAAGGGCTGATAGAAACTATAATGTAATATTTGTCTTGAAACACTTGTAGTGGCTTTTGCTTATTACATGAGTAAAATTAAGTTAAAGGATTCTTTATAATGAATTTACAACTGGAAATACTAGCATTCCATTCATTTACTGTATTTTTGGAATTATTAAGAAACATATCCCAGTTTGTTTTCTAACCGTGTCTTTTTTTAGTTTTCAAACTTTGGTATCAGACATATTAAACCTATTATAAACCTGAAAGGGTTATGGTAGTCTATAAAGTGCAACCCCTTTTTAAAATTCAAAAGTCTTATTTTTCCAGTTATTAAGCTCTTTCCTAGTTTCTAGAAGTTGCAATTACTCTTTCAGTTGACTAATTACTATTGAAGTGGCTGAAGTCCTAGTTGCCAATTAATACTTTAATAGTTTTTCTGTAGAACTATATTTATTGTAACAAAATTCAGTGATTTTGATTATTTTCATTTAGGAAAGAGATAAGACTAAATAGTGTATTGTTAATTACTAATAGAGCTGGGAAGAAGCAAGTGCCCAGATAATATACCATTTTCATAGTCTCTGTATTATGTATGCTGTTAGAGTAGAAGCAGTATCAGTTATATTTTATACTGTTGGTCTGAGACTGTTTTTAAGCGTAGGGTTTTTGTTTTTATTTTTTAACTAGGTGGGTTTATGCTATACGTGGTATTCTTGAAGTAAATGTTCGGCCCCACTTACGGATGTGGTCATGGAAGCATATAAGAAAACATAGGCAAAAAATGAAGCAATATAAAGAACTGTATAAAAAAAAGCTAACATGTAAGAAGCCGTCTGGTGAACTTCTCAACTCTTTGGAGGTTAGCATTTAAAAAATTTGTTAAATATTTTGTACTACTTAACTCCTCAGTCTTTAGTGACTAACAGTCCCTAATTATCTGTTCTAATTTGTACTGATCATTCTCTGTCTCTTTTACTTACTAGACTTTTTCATACTCCTTAACTTCTATTGGATGTTACAAACCCTGGTGATGTTTTCCTGTGTGCATTTGGAATTTGAGATTCTCCTCAATCTGGAGAGATTTGGGTTTATGCAAATAGTAACTGGAAGCCTCACATTATTATGACATTTACAAACCTCAAAAGCCTAGAAAGTATTTGCTCCATTGATTCCAGTCTTCTCTGTGTTGGTTTCAAAGCCTTATGTTATGTCACCACTCCATTTTTCCCTATGCTACCATCTAACTGTGCATTAATCAAATAAATTTCCTGTCTTCTATATGTATATGCTTATACTTATAGCCAAGTCTGCTCATGCATTCCATCTGCCTTTCTTCATCTCTATCTCAGTTTCACTCATTCCTCAAGTTTTGCTTACATCCCATCTCTTGTATGAACTTTTCTGAATTTTTTGCTCAAACAGTGCTTTTTTTCCTCTTAATCCTTGTGGCATTTCTGGTCTTCACCAGCAACTTTACGTTTAATTAGCTGGCTCCTGAGTTCTCTAAATATTAGTCTTAATCTTTTAGCATTATGGTATATTCTAGACGGGACTGTTTTACCGATGGATGAAGTACAGCTTAGGGAGTCTAAGAAGAGTTAGTCTCTCAAAAGTAATGGAATCATTATGAATCCAGGCCAATTTCCAAAAAACTCCCTAAGATTGAGTTTTATTTTTATTTTTGAAATAGAAGACTTTCTGAAGACCTAGGCTATTATGAATGCTTGGGTTTCTGCTTTGGTGGTTACAGATTTCCTTACCTAGTTTTGGATCTTAACCTTAACCCTCTAAGTCTACTGGACTGTAGAACCCTGAGTAAAGTTTTCCAGGTAATGGTTGGTCATCACTGTTTCTCTTTGGGACTAAAAGTGGTTTGAGCATGAAGCTCTCAAAAGTAATCATGGAAATAATGTATAGATATGATGAAAGATTGAGCTTATCTCAGTTTATTTCAGTAGCTATACTGAAATACTTGGAAAAGTATAAAATTTATTTCAGTAGCTATACTGAAATACTTGGAAAAGTATAAAATTTAAAAACAAGTTTTAAGTGTATCTAGATCTACTTGATATATCTTAATGATGACGTACGAAATGTGCATGTAATATGAAGGATGTATAATTGTATTTTTAGTTGAAAGTGACACTAATGTGTTTACCCTTAACTGTAGTTAAAGCCCAAATAAAAGTCATTTAAAACAGTGCATGTATGTTATCTTCTAGTACGTGCCTGTGTATCTTGTAGTATTCTAACTCTTACATGCATGACATGTATGATTTCTTTGTTGAGAAAGTTGTTCCATCATTACTAATTTCCAAGGTGACGTATATACAAGCATTGCTTTTCAGAATTTAACAGGAATATTATGTTGATGGCTGACCTGTTTTCTGCTTCCTATCTCTTCTTTAGTATAGCAATTTGATAGAGAATATATGAAAATTATTTGTATAAAGTTATTTATGTAAACACACTTTATTTATATTTTTAGGAGTTGGAAAAGACTTTGGATGTATTTAATATAACTATAGCAAGACAACAGGCAGAAGTTGAGGTAATTCCAGATTGTCTTTCAATTAGTAAAAATAAATCTAGAATTTATACAGATTTGATAGATGTTGTGATGTTACTGGTATTGTGCTGTAATATACTGTTTCCTAAAAAGGGTTCAAATTTGCTTATTTCTATTATAAGAAAATTTGATGCACTGTTTTGCTACATGTATTTAAACCAGACAGGTTCTATGGGAAAAAAATTCTTTCTAACTAATTGGGCTTATCAAATACTGAGAGTTCATATGAAGGTGAAAGCCAATTTTTTCCCCCCATTACCATTGCTTATAAGACAGTGGTGCTAAGTACCTAGTAATCCTAAATTCTGATGTTTGGCCAATGTTGTGGTTACTATGTTTTATTGTCAGTGTGATTATTGTTTACACTTATTCACTAAAGTAGATAAGTTATAGAAATATCATCCTGTTTCTTTAGATTACTAAATAAAGGATAATTTGTCATTTATTTGTAAATTTATTCTTTTATAGGTAAAGAAAGCTGGATACAGGATTTTCAGAGAAGGAGCACAAGAGTCAGAGGATAATAAAGGATGGTTTAGCTGGCTGTGGACTTGGTCAGAATCGTATACTAAACAACAACCAGATCTTAAACCTGGAAGTATGTCCATTTCATTTTATAGTAGTGCAGTTAATCATCAGGCTATGGTAGTGTAGCTAACCATCAGGTGTGAAATTAAGTTTTGCAGGAAATTTTCTCTTTCATTAAAATAGACATTTTAAGTCTTATTTATTTATTTATTTATTATAATTCTTATTATTATCAGTAATATTACTATTAAATATTGTAAATATATGTGTTAAATAAAAATCAAATAAAATAAATGTTAAAATCTTACTAATGCTTGCAAAAGAGCATTATGTCTAGAGGATTTAGTAAGTGCGTATAGCACAGTCATAGATAAAATAAAAATTCCGAAAGGGTATAAACCACTGTAAATTTTTATCGAAATTATTTGTTGGAAAGATTTTTGCTTCCCAACAAAATGCTTAAGACCATGGAGGCTTAGGGGCTTAGGTTTACATCCTAGATCTATCGTTTATTAGCAGTGTGGCCCTGGCATATTATTTAAGCTCTCTAAACCTCAATTTCATCATCTGTAATAAAGTGTGGAGAAATGGTATTAATATTACCTACTTTGTACACTAAGTATGTTGCTTAACACAATGCCATTAAGTGCCTAATATAGGTATCTATTTTGTGTGCTTAATACAACTATTTAGAAATTTATATTGCTAAATTTATGTATTTAGCAATTTATATTATGGGAGAATAAACCTTCTAAAATTGGCAATGCCATCTAGCATTCAGTGAATATAATTTCTTAAAAGTATTATAAAAAGACAGTAAAATTTGCATTTAATTTATTAAAAGCAGCTAAATTTTGGGTCGGTTTTATCTTGTTACCAGTTAAGAACATAAAACACTTCTTTATGATTTTTAGGTCTTGAAGAAATGTTGACACCTGAAGAAAAAACTTTACTATATGAAGCAATTGGCTATAGTGAAACAGCAGTTGATCCAACCTTGCCAAAAACAGTAAAATGTTTTCTTGCCTTATACCTGAGCATTTAGTGATAGATATGCCTATTTTTAATCCTTTCAGAAATATACGTTACTGAGTTGTTCTGTCATCTTTCTTTGAGTCTATAAATATTGCATTTATTTTAGTTTCCAAGGTAGGGATGAAGATTGTCCCCTACTTTTTAGTGTTATGTGGTGATCCTTTAATATATGAAGGGTTGTGTTTGAAGTATTTTTCTGGTTTTTGGAAAGAATAAACTATATAAATAGGAGTATTTGTTGTATGTATATATATATATACATATAGATAATTTTTTTCATTTTATTCCTCTGAATATACTCTAGTTTGAAGCCATGAAGTTTTTTGTTCACTTGAAAAGTATGTCTATTATTCTAAGAGAACAACAACAAAAATCTGAACTGTTAGATATTGTAGTGGAAGAATTTAGCACTTTGATTGTGCAAAGACCAGGAGCGCAAGCAGTTAAGTAAGTATTAATTTATTTTCTCTTATCTGTAAGAAAATATTTCACTGTGAGATTGGAATTTAGTCATACAGTATTTTGTAAAGAGTACTGTGGTTTAATTTGTCCTTTTGTATTTTTAGAAAGGTAGTTTTTTTCATTAATATATATATTTTGGGATTGTTAAAATAACACATGTTCAGTAGAAAACTTCATGCCGAGAGACACTAAAGAATAATACAAAAATGTCAGCAATCACAGTATTGAAAAAGAAACAGCATTAACAATTTTGTTTTTATCTGGGAGTGTCTTTATTTTATCTTCTGTTTTAAAATAGCTTTATTGAGGTATAATGCACGTACCATACAATGCACCCATTAAAGTGTACAATTCACTTTTTTGTCACATTGTATTGTATACCAAATCCACATGGTATATTTACAAGCTTGTACAACAGTTATCATTACCTAATTACAGAACATTTTAACACCCCATAAAGGAAACACTAATACCCATTAGCAGTCACTCCCCATTGCTCCCTCTCCCCAGTGTCTGGTAAAAACTATTTTACTTTCTTTCTTTTTTTTTAAAAAATTATTTATTTATTTATTTTTGGCTGCGTTGGGTCTTCGTTGCTGCGCGCGTGGGCTCTCCCTAGCTGCGGCGCGCGGGGGCTACTCTTCATTGTGGTTTGCGGGCTTCTCGTTGCAGTGGCTTCTCTTGTGGAGAACGGGCTCTAGGTGCATGGGCTTCAGTAGTTGTGGCTCGCGGGCTCTAGAGTGCAGGCTCAGTGGTTGTGGCACACTGGCTTAGTTGCTCCATGGTATGTGGGATCTTCCCAGGGATCAAACCCATGTCTCCCGCATTGGGGGTGGATTCTTAACACTGCGCCACCAGGGGAGTCCCACTAATTTACTTTCTATTTCTAAGAATTTGTTTGGGGCATTTCATATTAATGGAATCATATAATATGTGGCCTTTTCTGTCTGGCTTCTTTTACTAATAGGCATGATATTTTCAAGGTTCATCCATGGTATAGCATGAATTAGTGCTTCATTCTTTTTTATTGCCAAATATTTCATTGTATGGACACACCACATTTTGTTTGCGCATTCATCAGATGATGGATATTTTTGGTTTGTTTCCACTTTTTTGCTACTATGAAAAATGCTGCTATGAAAATTAATGGACAGTATTTTGTATGGACAAGTTTCAAGTTTTCTTGGGTTTATATACCTAGGAGTGGAATTGTTGCCTCAAATGGTAACTCTATATTTAACTTTTTGAGGAATTGACAGACTGTTTCCAAAGCAGCTGCATCATTTTACATTCCCACCAGCATTGTGTGAGTTTTCCATTTAGCTACACCCTTGCCAACACTTCTCTGTCCTTTTGATTACAGCCATCCTAAATGAGTGTAAAGTAGTATCTCACTGTGGTTTTGATTTGCACTTCCCTGATGGCTAATGATGTTGAGCATCTTTTCATGTATTTATTGGCTGTTTCTGTATAGTTTTTTTGAGAACTGTCTATTAAATTCCTTTGCCCATTTTTTTCTTTTATTTAATTAAAAAAAATGATATTGAAGTATAGTTGATTTACAATGTTGTGTTAATTTCTGCTGTACAGTAAAGTGACTCAGTTATACATACATGTATTCTTTTTCATATTCTTTTCCATTATGGTTTATCACAGGATACTGAATATAGTTCCCTGTGCCATACAGTAGGACCTTGTTGTTTATGCATTCTATATATAATAGTTTGCATCTACTAATCCTAAACTCCCCCCTACCCCTTGGCAACCACAGGTCTGTTCTCTATGTCTGTGAGTCTGTTTCTGTTTCATAGGTAAGTTCATTGGTGTCATCTTTTAGATTCCACATATAAGTGATATTGTATGGGATTGTCTTTCTCTTTCTGACTTACCTCACTTAGTATGATAATCTTTAGGTCCATCCATGTTGCTGCAAATGGCATTATGTCATTCTTTTTTATGGCTGAGTAATATTCCATTGTATATACCTACCACATCTTCTTTATCCATTCCTCTGTTGATGGACGCTTAGGTTGTTTCCATGTCTTGGCTGTTGTAAACAGTGTTGCATTGAACATTGGGGTGCATGTATCTTTTCAAATTATAGTTTTCTCCAGATATATGCCCAGGAGTGGATTGCAGGATCATATAGAAACTCCAGTTTTAGTTTTTTGAGGAACCCCCATACTGTTTTCCATAGTGGCTGTACCAATTTACATTCCCACCAACAGTATAGGAGGGTTCCCTTCTCTCCACACCCTTTCCAGAATTTATTTGTAGACTTTCTAATGATAGCCATTCTGACTAGTGTGAGGTGCTACCTTGTTGTAGTTTTGACTTACATTTCTCTAGTAATTAGTGATGTTGAGCATCTTTTCATCTGCCTGTTGGCCATGTGTATATCTTCTTTGGAGAAATGTCTACTTAGGTCTTCTGCCCATTTTTTGATTTATAGTGGTTTTGGTTTTTTTGTTGCTATTGTTACTGAGTTGTATGAGCTGTTTGTATATTTTGGAAATTAAGCCCTTGTCAGTCGCATCATTTGCAAATATTTTCTCCCAGTCCATAGGTTGTCTTTCCGTATTGTTTATGGTTTCCTTTGCTGTACAAAAGGTTGTAAGTTTGATCAGGTCCCATTTGTTTATTTTTGCTTTTATTTCTATTGCCTTGGTAGACTGACCTAAGAAAACATTGGTATGATTTATGTCAGAGAATGTTTTCCTATATTCTCTTCTAGGAGTTTTATGGTGTCAAGCCATTCTGAGTTTATTTTTGTGTATGGTGTGAGACTATGTTCCAAATTCATCGATTTACGTGCGGCTGTCCAAATTTTCCCAACACCATTTGCTAAGGATACTGTCTTTTCTCCATTGTATATTCTTCCCTCCTTTGTCGAAGATTAATTAATCATAGTTGAGTGAGTTTATTTCTGGGCTGTCTATTCTGTTCTGTTGATCCATATGTCCTTGTGTCAGTATCACACTGTTTTGTTTACTGTAGCTTTGTAGTACTGTGAATTCTGGGAGGGTTATGCCTCCTGCTGTGTTCTTTTCTTCAGGATTTCTTTGGCAATTCTGGGTCTTTTATGGTTCTATATAAAATTTAGGATTATTTGTTCTAGTTCTGTGAAAAATGTCATGGATAATTTGATAAGGATCTCATTAAATCTGTAGATTGCTTTGGGTAGTATGGCCATTTTAACAATATTAATTCTTCCAATCCAAAAGCATGGGATATCTTTCCATTTCTTTGAATCATCTTCAGTTTACTTTATTAATGTTTTGTACTTTTCAGCATATGAGTCATTAACCTCCTGTGTGAAGTTTATTCCTACGTATTTAATTTTTTGATGCTATTTTGTAAGGAATTGTTTGTTTACATTCCCCTTCTGATATTTCATTGTTAGTGTAAAGAAATGCAACCAATTTCTGTATGCTAATCTTGTATCCTGCTACCTTGCTGAATTCGTTTATCAGTTCTAGTAGGTTTTTTTTGTGGAGTCTTTAGGGTTTTCCGTATATGGTATCATGTCACCTGCATATAATGACAGCTTTACCTCTTCCCTACTAATTTGAATACCTTTTATTTCTTTTTCCTGTCTGATTGCTGTGGCTAGGACTTCCAGTACTGTGTTGAAGAGAAGTGATAAGAGTGGGCATCCTTGTCTTGTTCTACATTTTAGCAGGAATTCTTCTGAGTATTATATTGGCTGTGGGTTTGTCATAAATAGCTCTTATTATGTTGAGATATGTTCTCTCTATACCCACTTTGGTAAGAGTTTTTATCATGAATGGATGTTGAATTTTATTGAATGCTTTTTTGCATGTATTGAGATGATCCTGTGGTTTTTGTTTTTTCTTTTGTTGATGTGGTGTATCAAATTGATTGATTTGTATTTGTTGAACCATCCTTGTGAACTTAGGATGAATCCCACTTGGTCGTGGTGTATGATCTTTTTTATGTATTGTTGAATTCAGTTTGCTAATATTTTGGTGAGAATTTTTGCATCTATATTCAACAAAGATATTGGCCTATAATTTTCTTTTTGGTGGTGTCTTTGTCTGGTTTTGGTATCACGGTGATGTTGGCTTCACAGAATGTCTTTTGGAGTGTTACTTCCTCTTCAGTCTTTTGGAAGAGTTTGAGGATTGGTATAAGTTCTTCTTTGTATGTTTGGTGGAATTCACCTGTGAAGCCATCTGGCCCTGGACTTCTGTTTGTAGGGAGTTTGTTTCATTACAGATTCTGTTTCACTTCTAGTGATCAGTCTGTTCAAGTTATCTATTTTTTCTTGATTCCATTTGGGTGGGCTGTATGTTTCTAGAAAGTTGTCCATTTCCTCTAGGTTGTCAAATTGGTTGACATATAATCATTCATAGTATTCTTTTATGGTTTTTTGTAATTCTGCAGTATCAGTTGTGATTTATTCTCTTTCATTTCTTATTTTGTTTATTTGGGTCTTGTCTCTTTTGTTCTTGGTGAGCCTGCTCAGAGGTGTGTCAATTTTGTTTACCCTTTCAAAGACCCAGCTCTTGGTTTTACTGATTTTTTTCTATTTTTGTTTTAATCTCTATTTTATTTATTTCCCCTCTGGTCTTCTGCTAACTTTAGGTATAGTTTGTTCTTCTTTTTCTGATTCTTTTAGGTGGTGGGTTAGGTTATTTGAGATTTTTCTTCTTTCTTAAAGAAGGCCTGTATTACTCTGAACTTCCCTCTAAGAACTGCTTTTGCTGCATCCCATAGATTTTGTTGGTTGTGTTTTCATTGTCCTTTGTCTCAAGGTGTATTTTAATTTCTTCTTTGATTTCATTGTTGACCCATTGGATTTTTTAGTAGCATGTTGTTTAGTCTCCATGTAATTGTTTTTTTTTCTCATTTCTTTTTCTGTGGTTGATTTCTAGTTTCATGCTGTTGTGGTCATAATAGTTGTTGAGATAATTTCTATACTCTTGAATTTGTTGAGTCTTGTTTTGTGCCCTAGTATGTGGTCAGTCCTAGAGAATGTTCCATGTGCACTTGAATGTGTATTCTGTTTTTTTTGGATGTAATGTCCTAAAAATATCAATTAAGTCTGTTGTATTTTATCATTTAGGATCTCTGTTGCCTTATTTTCTGTCTCAAAGATCTGTCCATTGATGTGAATGAGGTGTTAAAGTCTCCTACTACTATTGAATTCCCATCAGTTTCTCCCTTTATGTCTGTTAGTATTTGTTTTATGTATTTGGGTGCTCCTGTATTAGGTGCATATATATTGATGAGTGTAAAATCCTCTCATGTTCATCCTTTTATCATTATATAGTGTCCTTCGTTATCTTTCTTTCTTTACGGCATTTGTTTTAAAGTCTATCTTGTCTGATTCAAGTATTGCGACCCTCACTTTTTTGTCATTTCCGTTTGCATGAAATATGTTTTCCATCCCCTCACTTTCAATCTATGTGTGTCCTTTGCTCTAAGGTGGGTCTCTTGTAGGCAGCATATTGTAGGCTCTTGTTTTTTTGATTCAGTCTGCCACTCTTTGTTTTTTGATTAGAGCATTTAGGCCATTGCCATTTAAGGTAATTATTGATAGATATGTATTTATTGCCTTTTTAAACCTTGTTTTCCAGTTGATTCAGTGTTTCTTCTTTGTTCCTTTTTCTTGGCCATGCCACACGGGTTGTGGGATCTTATTTCTCTGACCACAGATCGAACTCGGGCCCTTTTCAGTGAGAGCGCAGAGTCCTAACCACTGGACCTCCGGGGAATTCCCCTGCTTTTCTTTTTTGTGGTTTGATGATTTCCTTTTATTTTATGCCTTTGTTTTCTTCTTTTAGGTTTTAGCGAATGTATTGCAGGTTTTTCCTTTGTGGTTACCCTGTTTTTTAAGTATTTTTACCCCTTGCTATATACTTGCTTTAGACTGATAGTCATATAGGCTCAAACACATTGGAAAAAAAACAAAAACAAAGAATCTACCTTTTCTTACTCTTCTCCCCCACATTTTATGATTTTGAAGTCCTCTTTTACTTCTTCATGTTTATCCTTTTGCTGTTCATTGTGGTTATCATTGTTTTCACAAGATTGTTTTGATTTTTTTAAATAAAAAAATGTACTGGCTTAGTTAAGTGATTTACTTGCCAGTTGTGATTTTCTCTTTCCTATAGACTCTTGCTTCTTTTCTGTTTAGAGAAGACTTGTCAGTGTTTCTTTTAAGATAGGTTTAGTATTGCTGTATTCTTTTAGTTTTTGTTTGTCTGAGAAATTCTTTATCTCTCCTTCTATTCTAAATGATAATCCTGCTGGGTAGAGTATTCTAGGTTGCATACTTTTCCCTTTTAGGGTTTTGAATGTATCTTGCCATTCCCTTCTGGCCAAAAACATTTCTGTAGAGAAATCAGCCCATAGCCTTATGGGGATTCCCTTGTAATTAACTCTTAGTTTTTCTCTTGCTGCCTTTAGAATCCTCTCTTTACCTTTAACTTTTGACATTTTGATTATAATATGTCTTGGTGTAGGTCTGTTCGGGACTCTCTGTGCTTTCCTGTACCTGAATTTCTGTTGCCTTTTTTAGTTGAGGGAAGTTTTTGGCCATAATTTCTTCAAATACTTTTTCAATCCCCTTGTCTCTTTCTTCTCCTTCTGTAATCCCTATTATGTGTAGATTGTATATTATCACATAGGTCTCTTATATTGCTTTCATTTTTTTTTTTCATTTGGCTTTCTGTCTGCTGTTCTGATTGGGTGATTTCCGTTATTCTATCTTCCGGATCACTTATTCTTTCTTCTGCATTATTCATTCTCCTATTCATTGCCTTTAGCTCACTTTTTGTCTCAGCAAATGAGTTTTCTTAGCTCTTCCTTATATTTTCTAGTTCCTTTTTATAGTACTCTGCATTTCTGTCAATAGCCTTTCTTAATTCCTTCAGTATTTTCATTATCTCCTTTTTGAACTCAGTGTCTGTTAGACAGAAGATATCTGTTTCATTGTTTGTTCTTTCAGGGGAATTCTCTTGATCTTTTAACTGGGAGTGTTTCCTCTGCTTCTTCATTTTACTTATATTTCTCTTACTCTGTGAGTTTTAGAGAAACAGTTGTCTACTGTGGTCTTGGAGGGCTTTTTATATGTGTGAGCATCCCTGGGTAGCTTGTGTGGGTTTAATATATTTGGTGTGAGGGCTGTTTTTAGTATGAATGCCTGTGGCCTTCTTTCCTCAGCATGTGCTGGCCATTATTATCCCCATTAGTAGGGGGTGTGTAGATGCAGCTACTGGCACCCACTCCCAGGGCACTTGGTGGCAATGGCAACTCGTGCACGCCTACAGAGCCCATGATGGCGGCGGAGGCGGCTCGCAACCACTCCTAGAGCCTGCAAGGGTGGCAGCAGCAGCTCAAGATTGCTCTTGGAGCCCAGGAGGGCAGCAGTGGCGGCTTGCAACCTATCCTGGAGCCTTTATCGCCTCTTTTTAAAGACCACTAATCCCATTCATGAGGGCTCTGCCCTAATGACCTAATCACCTCCCAAAAGTCCTACCTCCAAATAACCATCACATTAGGCATTAGAATTTCAGCAAATGAAATTTGAGGGACACAGACATTCACAGCATAGCAGCTTGTGTTAGTCCCCTGGCTCCAGGAAGCCACACCAGGAATATTGCCCACTGCTTTGCTAAGGAATGGGGATGATAGGCAGATAAACAGAAATGCCAGAGTGCTATCTTTCTGAAATTCAGCTGTCTTTTCCTCTTTCATTTTTCCCTGGTTGCTGTAAGTTTTTTATTAAATTCCAGACTTGCAAGAAAGTTGATTCTGGGAGTTTTTGTTAGTTTAATCGTCATTTCAGTGGAGAAACTCGATTATTTGAGCACCTTTTTCTGTCACTTCCAAAGACAATACTTATCCATTAACTTTTTTTTTAAAGGCTTTATTATTTTAGAGCAGTTTGAGGTTTACAACAAAGTTTAGAGGGCGGTATAGACATTTCTCATATACCTTCTACCCCTACACATACAGAGCCCCCCTGCAATTATCAACACCACTCACCAGAATAGTACATTTTTACTAAAAATGAACCTACACTGGCATAATCACCCAAAGTCCATAGTTTACATCATGGTGCACTCTTGTACATTCTGTGGTATGGACAACATAGAATGACAAGTGTCCATTGTTACAGTATCACACACAGTATTTTCACTGCTCTAAAAATCCTCCGTTCTGCTATTCATTCCTTACTCACTCCCCCAACCACTGATTGTTTTACTGTGTTCATAGTTTTGCCTTTTTTAGAATGCCCTGTAGTTGAAATCATACAGTGTGTAGCCTGGCTTCTTTCACTTAGTGATATGCATTTAAGCTTCCTATATGTCTTTTCATGAATTGATAACTCTTGGTTTTTAGCACTTAATAACATTACATTGTCTGGATGTACCACAGTTTGTTTATCCATTCACCTACTGAAGGACATCTTGGTTGCTTCTACGTTTTGGCAGTTATGAATATAGCTGCTGTAAACAGCTGTGTAGGTTTTATATGGACATAAGTTTTCAGCTCCTTTGGGTAAATATCAAGGAGCCGATTGTTGGATCACATGGTAAAAATATGCTTAATTTTGTAAGAAACCACCAAACTTTCTTCTAAAGTGACTGTACCATTTTGAATTCCCACTAGCAATGTTTGAGAATTCCTATTGCTCCATCTACATCTTTGTCATTACTTGGTGTTGTCATTATTCCAGATTTTGGCCATTCTAATATGTATGTAGTTGTATGTCACTGTTGTTTTAATTTTCATTTCCATGATGACATATGACGTAGAGCATCTTTTCATATGCATATTTGTCAGTCTTACTTGGTGAGGTGTCTGTTAAGATCTTTAGCCCATTTTTTAATTGTGTTGTTTGTTTTCTTCTTGTTGAGTTTAAAGTGTTCTTTATATATTTTAGATAACAGGTCCTTATCAGATGTGTTGTTCGCAAATATTTTCTCCTATTCTGTGGCTTATTTTCTTATTCTCTTAAAATTAATATCTACCATAATTGTTACTGTTTTCTATTTATTGCCCTTGTTCTTTGTTCCTGTTTTTGTCTACCATGTCTTTTCTTCGTTTTGCAGTTTAATTGAACATTTTGTATGATTCCACTTTCTCTCTTTTCTTGGCACATCAGTTAAAATTTTTTAAACTTTTTTTAGTGGTTGCCCTAGAGCATTTAATATACTTTTTTGTTTTATTTTAATTTTTAAAAAAATGTTTAATTTTTATTGGAGTATAGTTGATTTAAAATGTGTTAGTTTCTGCTGTGCAGCAAAGTGAAAAACTTATACATATACACTCTTTTCTAGATTCTTTTCCCATATAGGTCATTACAGAGTATTGAGTAGAGTTCCCTGTGTTATTCAGTAGGCCTTCATTAGATATCTATTTTATATATAGTAGTATGTATAGCTTTTTTTTTTGCCTTTTTATTTATTTAATTTTTTTTTAACATCTTTATTGTGGAATGCCTTTTTTCTTTTTCTTTTTTTTTTTTTTTTTTTTTGTGGTACACGGGCCTCTCACTGCT
>NW_021703782.1:70724981-70815578 GCF_005190385.1 Monodon monoceros
CCACCAGGGAAGCCCCTTTCTTTTAAAAAAAAACAACCGTCTTTATTGGAGTATAATTGCTTTACAATGGTCTGTTAGTTTCTGCTTTATAACAAAGTGAATCAACTATACATATACATAAATCCCCATATCTCCTCCCTTTTGCGTCTCCCTCCCACCCTCCTTATCCCACCCCTCTAGGTGGTCACAGAGCACCGAGCTGATCTCCCTGTGCTATGCAGCTGCTTCCCACTAGCTATCTATTTTATGTTTGGTAGTGTATATATGTCCATGCCACTCTCTCACTTTATCCCAGCTTACCCTTCCCCCTCCCCATATCCTCAAGTCCATTCTCTAGTAGGTCTGTGTCTTTATTCCTGTCTTGTCCCTAGGTTCTTCATGACCTGTCTTTTTTTTTGTTGTTTTTTAGACTCCGTATATATGTGTTAACATACGGTATTTGTTTTTCTCTTTCTGACTTACTTCACTCTGTATGACAGACGCTAGGTCCATCCATCTCACTACAAATAACTCAATTTCGTTTCTTTTGTTTTTTTTTATACAACTGATCTAAGTCTGCTTTGAAATAATACTATACTATTTCACAGGTAATGTGAGTACCCAGTAATAACAAAATATCTTAATTCCTTCCTCTAATCCCTTGTGTCATTCCTGTTATTCAATACACTGTTAGATTATTAACAATGAACATACTAATAATCTGTTAGGACAATTAAATGTTTGCATTTTACCCTCACTTTCCTACTTCAGTGCTCTTTCTTTATGTAATCTGAGTTTCCAACTTACATTTATTTTCTTCTCTCTATGTAACTACTTTTAATATTTCTTGAAAGGCAGGTCTAATGACAACAATTTTTCTCCATTTTTGTTTGTCTGAGGAAGTCTTTATTTCTTCTTTACTTTTGGAGGGAAAGTTCACGAGGTACAGAATTCTAGTTTAGAGTTTTTTGCTACACTTTAAAATATTTGTTATACCCTGTTGTTGCTAGTATGGTTTCTGAGAATGTGGAAGTAATTCGTATCTTTGCTTCTCTATAAGTAAGGATTTTTTTCCCCTCTAGCTCTTTTTAGGATTTTTTTTTCTTTATATTTGATTCTCTGTAGTTTGAAAATATGCCTAGGTGCAGTGGGTTTTTTTTGCTTTTTGTTTTGTGGGTTTTTTTTTTAGCATTTATTCTGCTTGATGTTCTCTGAGCTTCCTAAATCTGCTATTTAGTATCTGATATTAATTTGGAGAAATTCTCAATCATTATTGATTGAAATATTTCTTCTGTTCCTTTCTCTCTTCTCCTTCTGGTATTCCCATTACTTGTACAGTACAACTTTTGTAGTTATGCATGGATATTCTCTTCTGATTTTTTAGAAATGCTTTCTGTATTTTTATGATTTTTCTGATCTGTTCTCCAGCTCAGGGATTTCCTTAGCTGTGTAACTGTGCAGTCTCCTAATAAACCCATCAAAGTCATTCTTGTTACAGTGATTTTTATCTTTAGCATTCATTTTTGGTTTTCTTAGGATTTCCATCCCTCTGTTTACATTGTTCATCTGTTCTTGTAGATTGTCTACTTTATCTGTTAGACATATTAACCGTTGGACATATTAATTGTAGTTGCTTTAAATTTCTAGTCATGTAATTCCAGCATCCCTGCCATGTTTGGCTCTGATGCTTGCTCTGTCACTTCAAATTGTGTTTTTTGCCTTTTTGTATGCCTTGTTATTTTTTCCTGATAGCCAGACATTATATACCGGGTAAAAGGAATTGCTGTAAATAGGTCCTTAATAATTTGGTTATAAGATGTGGGAGAAAGGGAAGAGTTCTGTAGTTCTGTGATGAGCTCTCAGTCTTTGAATGAGCCTGTGCTTCTGTACTGTGAACTTAACAAGAGTTTCTCAGTTTTTTTCCCTACCCCCTTAGGGAGGATAGAATGGGCAGTATGGGCTGGAGTTGGGTATTTCCCTTCCCCCATATGGAGTGGTAGACTTGACTGGAGTTGGATATTTCCCTTCCCTTGGTCATTTTGGCTCTGATAATACCCCATTAGGTAAGGCTCTAGTTAACTCGTTTCTCCAGAGGGCAGGCCTTGCTAAGAACAACAGAGTGCTCTGGCATATTTTTAAATGGTTCATCGTCCTCTCCATTTAACTGAGGAGGGGATATTTTTCCAATATTTACTGTGGGAACCTGGTCGAATTCTTGGAGGTGTATCTCAAATTATTTGGGGGACTCCCCTGTGGCTGGGTCCCCTTAGAGTTTTTTATTTTAATTAATTTTCATTGGAGTATAGTTGCTTTACAATATTGTGTTAGTTTCTGATGTACAGTAAAGTGAATCAGTTATATATATATACATATATCCACTCTTTTTAAAATTTCCTTCACATTTAGGTCACCACAGATCATTGAGTAGGGTTCCCTGTGCTGAACAGTAGGTTCTCATTAGTTATCTATTTTATACATAGTAGTGTATATATGTCAATCTCAATCTCCCAGTTCGTCCCCCTTCTCCCCCCCCCCTTGGTAACCATAAGGTCTCTACATCTGTGACTCTTATTTCTGCTTTGCCAATAAGTTCACCTGTACCATTTTTCTAGATTCCACGTATAAGCGATATTATACAGTATTTGTTTTTCTCTTTCTGACTTACTTCACTCTGTCTGACAATCTCTAGGTCATTCATGTCTCCGCAAATGGCACTGTTTCATTCCTTTTTATGGCTGAGTAATATTCCATTGTATATATGTATCATGTCTTCGTTATCCATTCCTCTGTCAGTGGACATTTAGGTTGCTTCTGTGTCCTGGCTATTGTAACTAGTGCTGCAGTGAACATCAGGGTGCATTCATCCTTTCCAATTATGGTTTTCTCTGGATATATGCCTAGGAGTGGGATTGCTGGGTCATCTGGTAGCTCTATTTTTAGTTTTTTAAGGAAGCTGCGTACAGTTCTCCATAGTGGCTGTACCATTTTACATTCCCACCAGCAGTGTAGGAAGGTTCCCTTTCCTCCACACCCTGTCCAACATTTATTGTTTGTCGATTTTTTGATGATGGCCATTCTGCCCGGTGTCAGGTAATAGTTCCCTCTGGAGTTTTTAACTCTCAGAGTTGTCCACACTAAGTCTCCAGCAATTCAGTTACAGTTTAGGTTTTCCAACCTTGGCTCTAGTGTCCGTGGTGGTTTCCTTTTTGCAGATCTCTGCTCTGGTAAGCCATGACTCCACTCCCTGTCTGTGTCTTCAGTCTTAGGGGCAGCAGTTTGCCCTGTGTACTCCCCTCTCTTACATATCGAAGAAGAGTTGTTGATTTTTTGGTTTGTTCAGCCTTTTACTTGTTGTTAATATGGAGTGGTGACTTCAGACTCCTTTCATAGGGAACCAGAAACCCCTGACCCTTCAAAAGCTTCTTAATCTGGAAATCAACATGTGAATAGAGTTCTTTGTGAATTAATCTATGTCAGTTTAGATCTAATAGTTGTGTATTTTCTTCGGTGTGCATGGAATGGAGTAGCAAGAAATGCAAAGTGAAATTTTTTTTTAAAATAAATTTATTTTAATTTTTGGCTATGTTGGGTCTTTGTTGCTATGTGCGGGCTTCCTTTAGTTGCAGGAAGTGGGGGCTGCTCTTCGTTGCAGTGTGCGGGCCTCTCGTTGGCAGTGGCTTCTTGTGTTGCGGAGCAGGGGCTCTAGGCGCACGGGCTTCAGTAGTTGTGGCTCGCAGGCTCAGTAGTTGTGGCTCGTGGGCTCAGTAGGTCTGTGGCATGTGGGATCTTCCTGGACCAGGGCTCAAACCCGTGTCCGCTGCATTGGCAGGTGGATTCTTAACCACTGCGCCACCAGGGAAGCCCTAAAGTGCAATTGTTTTTATTTTATTATTTTTAATTTGAAAAATACTTTAAAATTGTACTGATTGCTAATTTCTGTCCTATCTTTTTTCACGCAGATTCGAAACCAAAATAGGTTCATTTCATATTACTGGCTTACCAGATAATTCAACAAAACCCCGCCTCCTGTCTTCATTGGATGATGCTGCATCACTCTTGCGAATTATATTTGAGATAAATCCATTAGATGAAACTGTTGCTCAAAGGTGTATCATAGAAGCTGAACCTTTAGAAATGCTATATGATGCAGTAAGCATTTTTGTAATTCCTAAGTTTTAATATATTTCAATTTGCCTTGAGTTTGTGCCTCATGTTAATGATGCTTATTTTAACAGAGAACAGTAAATAGTATAGTGGAATTCTTCAGACCTCCAAAAGAGGTAAATCTAGCACAGCTGACTTCAGTGACTTTGACAAAACTTGAGGAATTTCGTGATAAGACAGCAGCAGGTAAATGCCAGTATTAATTTTGGTGAACTAAGTACTTATCCTATACTAAACTTTCAGTCATGTTATGCTGATTTTGGTAAAGTATTTTTTGAGTTTATATTTCTAGACTAGATACAGTTTTAGTTGAAGCTAATTTGGTACCTTTATATTTAATTTTAGATATAATGATAATCATTTCTTACACTTAGAAAGTCTAACCTATGTACCACATTCAAGTTAATAGCAAAATTTTTTTAGGATTTTTGAAATTCTGTTTATGACAGAAACTGGCCTGTCATTTTCCTTTCTTGTAATGACTTCCAGATTTTAGTATATTGGCCTCAGAAAATAAAAGTTCAGTCCTTTATTCTTTGGAGAATTTGTGTAAGATTGGTTTGTTCAGCCAATTGGTTTGTTGGGTCTCATTTCTTCTTTCAGTGTTTGGCATAATTTGGGTTTGGAGATTTCTTTGGGGAAGATTTTAAATTAGAGATTCCATTTTCAAAATATAGTGGACTATAGAGATGATCTCTGTGGTTTTTAATGCTTTGTAGTTTGTTGAGACTTGCTTTCTGGCTCAATATATGGTAATTTAAAAAATATTCCATATATGTTTGAAAAGCATATCTTTTTAATATCTATACATATCCTTTAAGTCACATTTGTTTATCATGTACTTCAAATCTTTTGTATCCTTACTGGATTTTTTTCCTTCTTGTTTCACCATATTCTAACAGTTATTTAGAGAAATATATGAAGAACACCAAACTTTCCATTTGGATTTGTCTATTTCATGTAGATCTTTAATTTTCTTCCTTATAAAGTTTGGTGCTATATTAGTTACATGCAGAGATATTTTTTTCCCAATGAACCAAATTTTTTATCTGTATGAAGTTGTCAATATTTTTAGTAATGCTTTAATTTTTTAATATTTTTTCTTTTTTTGTTCTGATTAGTATGAATATTCTAGGTTTCTTTTGGTTATAATTTGCCTGCTATATTTTTTTTATTCTTTTACTTACTTTTTCCCTCTATCTTTATTTTTAGATGTGTCATGTCAACAACATATAGTGGGATGTTTTTCAAGCTGTGATACTGACAGTCATATTTCTTGACTTTTCTTTCCTGCCTTTGGATAAATTCTAGCATTACTTCCTCCACTCCCACCCTTGTACCATTTGAAACTTAAATATTCTCTTTCTCTTTTTACTGTAGTAATTAAAACACAAATTTTTGTTGAGATAAAATGTAATAAAACATTTTACCTTCTCCCAGTCATTGCAAGGAACACTTTAGAACACTTTAACTCCTTTCACCATCCTCGTTACTTACATGCTATTGTTATTTTTTTCTTGTTTTAACTTCACAGAAAAATTTTTGTTTGTAGAGTCAATGCATTGGTTTATAATTACCTATATATCAACTACTTTCTTTGCTCTTCATTCCTATTTGAACTTAACACCCTTTATCTGGGATTATTTCCTTTCTTTCGGTAGTTCACTTATACATTGTTTTCTTTATTGAGAGTCTGCTGATGGCAAACTTTTTTGTTTGTTGTGTCGTTTGGTTTTGGTCTGAAAGTAATTGTCCTCAGTTTTGAAGGATATTTTTTTTTACTGGATATGTAATTCAGAGTTGATGATTATATTGTTCTTAGCACACTGAAGTGACCATTCTACTGTCTTTTGGCTCCTGTTACTGATGTTGAAAATTCAGGTGTTAGTGTGTTTGCTGCTTCTTTGTAGATTATCCTTTTTCTTTTACATTTAAGATGTTTTTATCTTTTATATTCTATAGGTTCAGTATGATGTATCCAACTGTGGACCAATCTGAGGATTGGTAGATTTAATTATTTCTAGAAAATCCATCTGGAAAATTTCTAGCCATTAACTCTTCAGATTTATTTTCTCTTGATTCTCTTCTTCTGGAACTTTGGCTAAATATATTTTAGCTTTTTTTACTCTGTCATTCTTAACATATATTTTGTTTTCTTTCCATCTGTTTTTCCTCTGTTGCATGCTGGGTAATTTCCTTTAATTTATCTTCTGATTTTTACTGAATCCCTCTTCAGCTGTCTAATGTGCTTAATAATCTTCCCATTGCGTTTACTTTCAATGATTATATTTTCATTTTAGGAATTCTGCTTTGTTACATTTAAAATCAGATTTTTTATTCTTTATAGTTCTCTTTCCCATGGATATATTCAAACTTGTCTTTTATTTCTTCAAACATTATAAGCACAGTTGACCCTTGAATAATGCGAGAGTTAATCTCTGTATAATCTGCAGTGGGCCGTCTGTATCTGTAGTTCTTCCACATCCCCGGATTCAGCCAACCAGACACCATGTAGTAATGTAAATATTTACTTTTGAAAAATATTCTTGTGTAAGTGGACTCACCTGTGTTGTTCAAGGGTCAACTGTATAGTTATTTTATATTGTCTCACCAGATAATTCTCTCTTCAGTTCCATTATGTTAAGACTTTTGTATTTTTATTTCTCCTCTCTTTTATTTCTGCTGTTTCTTATATTCATGTTAACCTTTGTTTTTTTGTTGAGTTTTGATTGTAAGCTGCTCATTTTTATTGGAAAATTATTTGGGAGAATTCCCTGAAGTCTAGGATAAATGGACTTTCATTCAGGGAAGAATTTCATTTTTTCCTGCCAGGTATCTCGAGCATGTTGGTGGGACCACTATCTAAAGTCATTACTTGAGATATTTTGGAATGACAAAAGTTGTGCTACATATCCACTCGAGGACTGTATTGTGATTATGATTCACAGGGAGACTACCCCTTTTTCCCAGTTTTTCTCAGAGACATTCTTTGCATTCTATGGGTAGGTTTTAGGCACAGGGAGGTTTAACTTCTGGATTACTCTTACTTTGAGTATGTACCTTTTAGATCCCAGATTTATGAAAAGAACTCCTGCTAGACTCTTTTTTTTTTTTTTTTTTTGTGGTACGTGAGCCTCTCACTGCTGTGGCCTCTCCCGTTGCGGAGCACAGCCTCCGGATGCGCAGGCTCAGTGGCCATGGCTCACGGGCCCAGCCACTCCGTGGCATGTGGGATCTTCCCAGACCAGGGCACGAACCCGTGTCCCCTGCATCAGCAGGCGGACTCTCAACCACTGCGCCACCAGGGAAGCCCTAGACTCCTCATTTTTGTCATCTGTTCTTTTTCTTTTTTATTTATTTATTTATTTTTATTTTTGGCTGTGTTGGGTCTTCGTTTCTGTGTGTGGGCTTTCTCTAGTTGGGGCGAGCAGGGGCCACTCTTCATCGCGGTGCACAGGCTTCTCACTGTCGCGTCCTCTGTTGCAGAGCACAAGCTCCAGACACACAGGCTCAGTAGTTGTGGCTCACGGGCCTAATTGCTCTGTGGCATGTGGGATCTTCCTAGACCAGGGCTCAAACCCGTGTCCCCTGCATTGGCAGGCAGATTCTCAACCACTGCGCCACCAGGGAAGCCCTGTCATCTGTTCTTTATACTCTGTGAGGCTATGGAAAGGAGTTCCAGAGTTTACCAAGTGCAGAAAATGGTCTCAGGATAAAATTTTTATGGCTCCCATTTAAATCTGTTAGGTTTTCTCTTTCAACCTGATTTTTGGCTTCATAGATCCTTACTTTCTTGCCTCCTCTTAGTGTTTTTAGTAGGTTTCGTTGTTGCTGTTTGTTTGTTTTGCTTTATATCCAACCATTTTTGTTGCTTTTAGTGGAAGAGTAGGTTTGCCTACCTATTTATTCATGTTACCGAGATTTAGAAATCTAGTTAAATGTTTTAGTACAAGTTCAAGACTTTATCTTAGTTAAAATTCACTTTGGTAGATTCATCCATTTTCATAGAAAGTTCTGGTTGCTTTTTCTGGTTTACATAGTTTTATTGAAGATGATTTAATAATCCAGGATTTTCGTTGTCTTAGAGTAATACAAAGATCAAGTATCATTGTTCAGTATGGTAGAAGTAGCTGTATTAAGTTCACGAATTGGGAAGAATTATATAGATTCTAATATTTCATGTAACTTAATTTTTTTAGATGTGTATCTCCCCAGTTTTCCCAAATTGGGTTTATGGGTCAAAAACTTCTTTTTGAAGAAGTATTCCAGTTTTGTACTCATTTATATTTAATGAGTATACACAGTGACTAACAAATATCTTACTTTATATTGAAAATATTTTGCTCAAGTTTATTTTAAAATTAATACTAATTTCACATTATTTTAAGGTTGTGCTACCAATTCATGTGTTTAATGATTCTCTATTTCTTGAGTAATTTGTGAAAACAATTCATTTTAAAGATTTAACTTTTATGCAGGTCTGCTGTATATTATTGAGACACAGAAAGTTCTTGATCTCAAAATTAATTTGAAGGCTTCATATATTATTATCCCACAAGATGGAATTTTTAACCCTACATCAAATCTGCTTCTTTTGGATCTTGGTCATCTAAAGGTATATACTACTAATAATTATTTTATAATATGACATTTATGGTGTTTCTTTGTTTAAGATGTATTTTGGTTTTTAGAGGTTTGATTTGGTATATTTTTAGCTTAATAGCAGAAACTAGGATTTGAGGAATCTTCCCTTCTGGCAAGTAAAGTGAAGTTTCATTTAATTAGATAGTTTCCCTACATTTCTTTTTTTTTTCTTTTTTAAACATCTTTATTGGGGTATAATTGCTTTACAATGGTGTGTCAGTCTCTGCTCCACAACAAAGTGAATCAGTTATACATATACATATGTTCCCATATGTCTTCCCTCTTGCGTCTCCCTCCCTACATTTCTAATAGGAAAATGACCAATTGAATGCTGAAGGTCAGGGGTGAACCTAAGAATTATATTTATAAAATTTGAGAGTAATGCTTGAGGAGTTTATTTCCTTTTCAGTTTAAATTTATTACTTGGTCAATTAAAGTGTGTAGAATGGAAGGGAGTTCTGGAAGTAATCAAATATATATTCATCCTTCTGAAATTTCTTGTGTATATACTTTAGATATTGGCATTTTAATATTTCTATTAAATAATCCTAAAATTGAGAGATGGTCTTCTTGCATTTTGCTTCTTATTCAATTATGTATGATTTTTCCCCTCAGTATTGAGTAGAGAATACTTTTCTTTTGGTGTTTCTAGATCTATGCTGTTCAGTATGGTACCCACTGGCCACATGTATTTGTTTAAGTTGATTAAAATTTTTAAAAATTCAGTTCCTTAGTTACATTAGCCACATTCAAGTGTTTAATAGTCACAGATGGCTAGTGGCTACTGTATTAGAACAGATGGAGAACAATTCCATCATCATAGAAAGTTCTGTTGGACAGCAGTACTCCAGATCATGAAATGTAGAGGAATAACTTTAACAATTTAAAGACCCAGAAGGGATGGATAATATTGGAATGCTCTTTCTGGCTACCTAACAAATACGTGCCTTTCCTTAATATTGACATTCTCCTTTATTTTATATATATATATATATATATATATATATATATTTTACTCTTCAGTTAGTAATTATGTAGACACTGCTGGATTTACATTTATAATAAAATTTTATACAGATAATTATTCATATTTGAACTTAGTTATGGAATTGGTTTATGGGCAGTACGGTATAGTGGAAACAGCCAGTGGAAAGGTATAGTGGTCAGAAGGGTATCTGTCTAGTTTTATGACCTGAGGCAATTTGCTTAACCTTTTGCCTAAAATTTATTACCTTTCAAACAGATAATCAATTTTGACTGTCTACTTCACATGAACTATGTAAAATAAAGGGAAAAATGTTAAAATAAAAAATATATATACACATACGTGTGTGTGTGTATACATATATATATATATATATGAATTAATAAGATCTTTATATACTACTGTGAAGTGATCTCCAGGATACTTGAGTGAAAACAGTAGTATGCATAGTATACCAAGCAAGGGGAAGTACAACTATAACTTGCTTGGGGTTGCATAAATGGCAGAGCTGGAACTAAAATTCAGGTACACTAATATTTAATTGTGGACTCTCACTTCTTCTTATAAAGTTATCTAAATATCTGTCATCGTGCCATGGAAACATTTTGTAAGTTATATTTGTCTCTTAATTTTGTTTTTAATAAAAAGGCTTCTTAGCAGATTAAAAAAATTTTTAGATCTATTATTTACCAGGACTGGCTTTGTTCCCCTTTTTTAATATAAATGATTGGAAAATATAACTTAATATGTAAAACTTTACTTTATACCTGGCCTTCTCATTATATATGTCATGGATAAAGACATTTCTAATAGTCTTATAATGTATGTCAGCTTGTGAGTTTATCTCCTCCTGTTAAATTTTTATATTATAGTCTGAAAGATAAAAAACTTTATATTTTCATTTTGAAGTAATTTAAACTATTAAAATTATCTTCAAGGTGACAAGTAAAATTCGTTCAGAATTACCAGATTTAAAACAAGGTGGGGCGAAACTTGAAGAGATAATGCATAGAGCTTATGATTCCTTTGATATTCAGCTTACAAGCATACAGCTGCTTTATAGCAGAGTTGGTAAGTATACAGTGCATTATTTGTTGATTCATTTTGCTGAAGTGATTAATTAGGTTTTTAGACAGTTTCTCTGAAGACTTTCATCCTAAATATGTTAGAACTTTTATATTTTTGAATTAGAAGTGATAGTAGATATTTCCTAGGAGCAATATCTCAAGTAGGTGTGATTTTATCCCTCAAGAGACATTGTCAATGTCTAGAGACATTTTTTGTTGTCACGAGTGGGGAGTTGGGGCACTACTAGCATCTAGTGAGTGGAGGTCAGGGATGCTACTAAACCTCATACAATATGGGCGAAAGCCACCCCACAACAGACTTGGCCCAAATATCAGTAATGCTGAGATTGAGAAATCCTGATCTATACCAGTAAAGGTTGGAAAGCACTGGCACATATTTAAAGTGATATTTGTATTACACAATGGGTTAACCAGAAGAGGCTGCTCAAGGCCAGAGGCAGCCAGCTTAGGGGCTCTGATAGCCCAGACTGTAAACAGTTACACAAAGACTGCAGAAGGTCACTATCTTAGGAATACCTTTACCCTATTCACTTTGGTGTACAAATAGGCGTCTCTGATCTGGATCTAGTTTTTTAGTTGAAGTGACCAAAGCCAGAAATTCACTTGTCAGGATCCATTAAAATAGACAGAGAGCCCAGACTAGTTGAGCCCTCTTTCCACTGTCATATTGCTTCTGAATCTCCAGGGTGTTAGTGAACATTGAGATGTGTATATGGTGAAATTTTAATTATCTGAGCTAACTAATAGAAGGAGGAGCAATGAGATCCTAAAGTTACGATTATTAAAAATGTTAGTGTATATAGGACTGGAACATTTGATTTTTTTCTTTAACTGTATGTACTTGCTTTAAGAGTAATGAACTTGGTTTTTATTTTTATCATATTTCAGTTGGTGTAAAAGGATCCCAGAAGTATAGTGGATGGCAAATGCAAATTGTTTATAGAAAAATCCATAAATTTATTTTCAAGGAATACATTACTATATTTTGGTGTGTTTGATACATTTTGGTAACTGGTTTTCAAAGTCCATGAGCCATACTAATAGTTAAGATATTGAGATGCTTTGTAAAAAATTGTTTTCAGTATTTCATTATTATTATCTGAAAATTATTGGAATTCCTTGGAGTTGTTTTTGATAAGCATTAACTATTCTTAAATAATTAAATCTTTTGGGGGGCAGGGTTTTTTTTGACATTGGGGTTACTTTATGTAATTGTCATAGACTTCCCTGATAAATACTGAAACACATGCTTCTAAATATCTTATTTTTTATCTGTAAATTGAGAAGTGAAGGAAATATTTGATATATCTCGGTACTGTTGGAATTTTAAAAATTGTAATAAAGTCCATTTTGCTACCTGTCTTCAGGAGTCTAAGCTTTCATTTGCTTGGTTTTCCTTGACTGAAGTTTTAACTGACTTATGGTATTATTAGGTTCAAATGGAATAATGTACATGAAACTGCTTTGTATTATATGGATCCCATTAATCTTATTATAAATTTTAAAAGTTATTTCTATGTAATATAGACATGTCTTTTAGAAAATCTGGACAATACAGAAAAACAAAAACATCATTCTTTATCCTACTGCTCACACATGAGCGTTGTTGATATTTCAGTGGATATCCTTTTGGTGTTTTTTTCAATGTGTGTGCCTATAAATGTACGGGATGTATTTTGTGTGGTGTTTGGGAGTGTTTGTGAATGCGTTTTTAACATGATTTACATAGTTTTATATGCTGACCTCCCTTTCATTTACCAGTAATATTTTGGGCACTTAAATTCATGATTTTTACTGGCTATCTAAAGTTCTAAGGCTATGCTGTCAGTTATTTAGCCATTCCTTTACTGAACATTTAGGCTTGTGACACTGCAGTGAATGTTGCCAGAGGGTTGCATGTTGGCAGACCTGGGTGACAATTTCAGCCTTATCACTCACTAGCTTTTTGACCATAAGCAAGCTGTAAATTCCTCTCAGTCTCATTTTTCTAAAATGGGATGTTATACATCATTGTGAGAATTAAATGAAAATTTAAACATTGCCTAGAACAGTGTCAGTTATAAATCTTAAATGTAACTTTTATTAATACTGAAGAACTGCACTTTTCCCTACCTTTTTCATTATTGCATCAGAGCCATGTTTTTTGAGTAATGTATGGTTGGCATAGTGATTGCCAAGGATGCACAGTAGATTTGATTAAAGCTATGTTGTTGTTAACATTTTAATAAACATTTTTCCTATTAAAACATAGAGTCTTTGAAAGGGAAAAGAATTTACCTGCTGAGTATGTGTACCTGGGAATATGGCATTAAGATTATCTAGATGTAGGAAGATTTCCTCATACCATGCACCGTATGACTATGAAGTATTAATGGTAATGTTAGGTTTAGTATGTTTTTTAAATTACACATGTGTTAAACACGTACTTTTTTCTGTAATTAGGTGATAATTGGAAAGAAGCACGAAAACTCAGTGTATCCACACAACATATCTTGGTACCTATGCACTTCAATGTGGAACTCTCTAAGGCCATGGTTTTCATGGATGTAAGGATGCCCAAGTATGTATTACCTGTTTCATGTGATTGTAGATTTTCTTAGTAGCTATATAGCTAAGAAATGCCATGTTTCATTGATTTTTTTGTAGTAAAATATATATAACAAAATTTACCATTTTTAAGTGTATCATTCAGTGGCATTAAGTACATTCACATTTCTGTCCACCCACTCCACCATATCAGCTTCACAGACTGGAATTCTACCCATTGTTAAACAATAATACCCCACTCTGTCCTCCCCCAAGTCCATGGCAGTCATCATTCTGTGTTATGTCTCTATGAATTTGACTACTCTAGGTACCTCATGTAAGTGGAATTGTACAATATTTCTCCTTTTCTGCCTGATTTATTTCACATAGCATAATGTCTTCATGTTGACCCATGTTGTAGTGTATGTCAGAATTTCATTTTTTTTAAGGCCTAATTCCATTGCATGTATATATCATATATTATCCATTCATGGGT
This sequence comes from Monodon monoceros, assembly GCF_005190385.1. Lineage (NCBI taxonomy): Eukaryota > Metazoa > Chordata > Mammalia > Artiodactyla > Monodontidae > Monodon > Monodon monoceros. Next base: position 70,738,864 of record NW_021703782.1, read on the forward strand.
TAATGGACATTTGACTGTTGTAATAATGCTGCTGTGAACATCAGTATACAGATATCTATTGGAGTCCCTGCTTTAAATTTTGGGGGGTATATATCCAGAAGTGGAATTGCTGGATTATTCTATTTTTAATTTTTTGAGGAACTGTCCTGCTGTTTTCCATAGCAGTTGCACCATTTTCTATTCCCATCAGCAATTCACAGGGGTTCCAAATTCTCTTACCTCTTCACCAACACTTGTTATTTTCTCCCTTTCAAAAAAATAATAGCCATCCTAACAGGTGTGAAGTAGTATTTAATTATAGTTTTGAATTGCATTTTCTAATGATTAGTGATGTTGAGCATATTTTCATGTTCTTATTGGCAATTTATATATTTCTTTAGAGAAATGTCTGTTCAGGTCCTTTGCGCACCTTTTAATTAGGTTGTTTGTGTTGTTAAGTTGGAGGTTTGGTTTTTTTAAAATATTTTCCTGGATATTAACTTCTTACCAGATAAAATGATTTGCAAATATTTTCTTTCTTCTTGTGGATTGTCTTATCACTCTTTTGATAGCGTCCTTTGATGCACAAAAGCTATGAATTGTGATTAAGTTTAATTTATCTTTGTTGCCTGTGCTTTTGTTGTCATATCTAAGAAATTATCACCAAATCCAGTGTTTTTCCTGTATATTTTTTTCCAAAGAGTCTTATACTTTTAGTGCTTAGCAAACCTTTTTGAGTTAATTTTTGGATGTGGTGTAAGGTAAGGATCCAGCTTTATTCTTTTGCATGTGGATATGTAGTTTTTTTCAGCACCATTTGTTAAAAAAACTGGCCTTTCCCTATTGAATAGTCTTGACACCCTTGTTGAAAATCATTTGACCATATATGTGACGGTTTATTTCTGGGCTTTCTGTTCTGTTCCCTTGGTCTCTGTGTCTGTCTTCATGCCAGTACTACACTGTTTTGATTCCTGTAGCTTTGTAGTAACTTTTGAAATCAGGAAGCATGAGTCATCCAACATTAATCTTTTTCTATATTGATTGGGTGATTTGGGGTCCTTTGAGATTCCTTTTGAACTTTAAGATGGATATTTCTATTTTTAACAACAGGTATCATTGAAATTTTGATATGGATTGCATTGAATCTGCAAATGTTTTCAGTAGTGACATCTTAACATCAGGTCTCCCAATACATGAATACAAGATGTCTTTCCATTTACCTGTGTCTTTTTAAATTTCTTTCAGCATTATTTTGTAGTTTTCAGTGTATGTCTTTTTCTTCCTTGGTTAAGTTTATTCTTTTTGATACTATTATAAATGGAATTGTTTTCTTAATTTCTTTGTTGGTTAATAGAAACTCAATTGATTTTTCCAAGTTGATTTTGTATCCTGAAACTTTGATGAATTTGTTTATTAGTTCTAACATTTTTTGTGTGTGTGGAATTGTTACAGTTTTCTACATATACAACCACTTCATGTTAGAACAGAGGCAGTTTTACTTCATCCTTTCCAATTTGGATACCTTTTTTTTTCTCTTTGTTGCCTAATTACTCTGGCTAGAATTTCCAATATTATGTTGAATACAAGTAATTTAAGTGGGCATCCTTTATTTTGATCATAGAGTAAAAGCTTCTAGTCTTTTGCATTGAGTGTGCTATGTGTGGTTTCTTCATATATGACCTTTATTATTTTGAGGTAGTTTCCTTCTATTTCTAGTTTTTGAGTGTTTTTATTATGGAAACGTGTTGCATTTTCCAAATGCTTTTTCTTCATCAGTTGAGATGATCATGTGTTATTTTGTCCCTTCATTTTGTTAATGTGGTGTATTACATTGATTTGTTTTCATATGTTGAACCATTCTTCCGTTCCAGGGTTAAATCCTGGGTGATGGGTGATGGTGTATAATCTTTTTAATATGCTGTTGAATTTTGTTTGCTAGTGTTTTTTTGGAGATTTTTGCATCAGTGTTTGTAAGGCATATTGGTCTGTAGTTTTCTTTTCTTGTATTATCTTTGTCTGGTTTTGGTATCAGAGTAATGCTGTCCTTAAAATGAGTTAGGAAGTATTCCTTTCTTTTTAGTTTCCAGGAAGAGTTTGAGAAAAATTTGTGTTAATTCTTTAAATGTTTGGTAGAATTCACTCGTGAAATGTTGTGAGATTTTTGATTACTGATTCACTCTCCATATTAGTTATAGGTCTATCTAGATTTTCTGTTCCTTCAAAATTCAGTGTTGATAGATGTGTGTTTCTAGGCATTTGTCCACTTTATTTAGGTTATCCAATTTGTTGGCATAAAATCCTTCCTATTTCTGTAGGATTGATAGTGATATCCACACTATCATTTCTGATTTTAGTTGAGTCTTTTCTGTCTTTATCTCCATGTACCTAAAGGTTCTTTAGTTTTGTTCATCTTTTTGAAGAACAAACTCTTTGCTGATTTTTTTTCAATTATTTTCAATTCTCTATTTTCTCTCTCTCTGCTCTAATCTGTATTTCCTTACTTCCGCTAACTTTTGGTTTAGTTTGCTCCTTTTTAGTTCTTTAAGGCATGAAGTTAGGTTGCTGATTTGAGATCTTTCTTTTTCAATGTAAGTGTTTATAGCTATAAATTTCCCTCAGCACGGTTTTTGCTGTATGCTATAAATTTTGGTATGTTGTGTTTTCATTTTCACTTGTCTCAAGATATTTTTTTATTTCCGTGGCGATTTCTTCTTTGACTCATTAACAGTAAATGTGTTAATTTCTACATATTTGTAATTTTACATTTTTCATTCTGCTGTTGATTTCCAGTTTCATTCCATTGTGATTAGAAAGGATGCTTTTTATTCAATCTTTAAAAAATTTTTGACTCTTGCTTTATGACCTAAAATTCGGTCTATCCTGGAGAATATTCTATGTGCATGTATGAAAAAATGTGTATTCTGCTGTTGATGGAGGAGTGTTTTATGTTTGTTGACAGTGTTGTTCTAGTCCTCTATTTCCTTACTGATGTTTTTTCTGGTTGTTCTATCAGTTATTGAAAGTGGGGTATTGAAGTCTCATGTTATTGTAGAGCTATTTCTTCCCTCAACTCTGTCAATATTTCATATATTTTTGAGCTCTGATGTTTGGTGCATATATGTTTCTAATTGTTATATCTTCTTGATGAAGTGACTTTTTATTAAATAATGTCTTTTGTCTCTTGTAACAGGTTTTGACCTACAGTCTGGTTTGACTGATACTATAGCCATTCCTGCTTTCTTTTGGATATTATTTGCATAGAATATCTTTCACTTTCAAACTATTTGTGTCCTTAGATCTAAAGTCAGTCTCTTGCAGACATATAGTTTGATCGTTTTTTTTTTTTAATTCATTCTGTCAATTTATATCTTTGTGAAGTTTAAACCATTATGTTTAAAATAAATACTGATGGGGAACAAATTAATTTTGTCATTTACTTTCTGTATGTCTTATAGCTTTTTGTCCCTTTTTTCTTCTGTTATGGCCTTCATTTGTGTTTAGTTGATTTTTTGTTCTGACGTGTTTTGTTGCCCTTCTCTTTTCCACATTTGCACGTTCTATAGATATTTTCTTTTTAGTTATCATGGAGATTACCTATAACATTGTAAAGTTGACAATTTTTTAAAAATTGACACCAACTTAACTTTAATTGCATACAAAAACTCTACTATTTACTGCTCCACCCCCTCCATTTTATGTCATTGATGTCACAAGTTATATCTTTATTATATATTGTACCCATTAGCACAGATTTATATTTTCTAAGTCCTGTAGAAAATAAAAGGTGAAGTTAAAGTAAAAAATCATAATACTTGATTTTATATTTATCGTGTGTTTGCTTTTACCAAGATCTTTATATTTTATTGTTAGCTGACTGATGCTTTGAGCCCAGTATCCTAAATATAGAAGTCTGTTAAATTAGACTGGACTAGTTAGCTGATTTAGTCCTAAATAGTTTAACACCGTAGCTAGCCCTTTCACCTTTTCTTTCCACCAGTAATTTTTCTCTCCCTTGCAAGCATTCAAACCTCAGCCACAGATCTATTTTAAAATTTAAAGAAAGACACATCTAGCAACTACCAAACAATCTAAGTGAAATTGTTACTAGAGAGGCAAGAAGAGAATGCTCATATAGCAGTGCTCAAGGTTTTGTGGCTCAAGTATGGATGGAAGGGATAGTAGGAAGTAGTGATAGCCTGGTCTTTTTCCCATATGCTATGTTGCAGACCCGGTTCATACTACTTACTGTTGTCCCCATGTGAAAGGAAGAGACCTAAGAGAAACCTACACGCCTTCTTTTTTTTTTTGCCTTTCAAATTATAGGACTCAATTCTCTAGAAAACATTGTGCAGTTTACTCTCATTCTCTTAGACTTCCTTATTCAAGAATATCAAACTGGGACTCTGAGTGTCTTAAAGCAGAGGAAAGCCAGGAATTTGGTTTGAGAAAGAGAAGAGGAAAGAAAACCATTCTATACATTTTGCTGTTGTTTACAATCAACCATTAGGTATAGGTTAATTTTAGACACGCTTAGGTTCTTTGGCTTCCTTCCCAAATGTCCTCCTGCCTATTTACTATTGTCTGATATTTCTTTTAAAGTTTGTCAGTATGTGAGAAAGGACAAAGATGTATGTAATTTCCTGTTGCAAACATGTTTACGAATAGATTTTTTTCCAGCATTTTATACTTAAATATGCTAGAATCTAGGATGTTACAGGGTACCAAAAAAAGTGATATTACTCTGAGAGAAGAAATGGCTAACTTCCCTTGCTTTAGATTGCTCTGTTAGTCTATGATTAGGGAGAATTTACGTCCAGTAATGTAGGGAATATGCATAGCCTAGCAGGAATTAAAACAGTTGGTTAAACTGTCTATATATAGACAGATAATGGAATGCAAGAGTATGAGAGATTAATCCAGTGTAACACTCAGCAAACTTTTTCTTTAAAGGGCCAGATATTAAATGTTTTAGGCTTGAAGTTGTATTGTCTGTCACAACTACTCAACTCTGCTATATTAGCATGAAAGCAGCTATAAACAGTACATAGTAACTGGGCATAGCTGTATTCCAGTTAATACTTTATTTACAAAAATAAGCAGCAGGCTGGATTAATCCATGGCCATATTTTGCCAAACTTTGGTTCAGTGCGTTACACCCAGACGCAACGAATAAAGGCAGAAGACACCAGGAAAGCCTTCTGTACTAGTATTCTTATGATACTAAAATGGCTATAAGTTAGGACCAGAAAATTGGCCGAAAACAATCACAAGCAGAAACTATAATGATTTAGAAAGATGAAATCTGAGAAGCATTTGATTTCAGTTTTGTAAGTTGTGAGCAATATAAAGTGGATATGACATTATGTAAAGTCCTGGAACTCAACAAGTGTCAGGCAACTTCCTTTGAAGTTTGAGCTTAAAAAGTTTAAGGCAGATAAAAGGAAATCCTCTGTTATTTGGTAGGTATTATTTTGGCACCTGTCATCCTCAGGTTGTTAAGCTGGCATATTTAAAGAAATTGAAAAGTTTAGGTACATTAATGAGACAGATCTATAATATGTACCTGTTAAATTAGGATGTATGGGATTAGTTGCAAATACTTAGGTTACTGGAGGTAAAAGAAAGCTTATAATTTTCTCAAGTAATTCAGGTATATTTTTAGCAGTCATTGTGTGTGATTGAAAAAGTAAGTTAAAATGCAGGGATAAAAATGGTGAACGAAAACTTATTCTCTCTTTGATGTCAGGCTCTTTTAAAATTATTATTACTTTTTAAAGACTTTCTTCATATTGCAGCAGTTTTAGTGTCACAAAAAAGTTGATAGGAAGCTACAGAGATTGCCCATACACCCCCTGCATCCACCCATGCATAGCCTTCCCATTAACAACATCCCCCACCTAGTGGTACATTTGTTAGAATTGATAAACCAACATTTACACATCATAATTACCCAAAGTCTATAGTTTACATTATGGTTCACTCTTGGTGCTGTACCTTGAATGGGTTTGGACAAATGCATAATATGTAGCCATCATTGTGGTATCATATAGAGTTTATCATATAGAGTATTCTTACTGCCCTAGAAATCTTCTATTCATCCCTCCCCTGTCACACTCAAGCCCTAGCAAGCACTGATCTTCTTATTGTGTCCATAGTTTTCCCTTTTTCAGAATGTCATATAGTTGGAATTATAGAAGAGAAAGCCTTTTCACATTGACATCTTTCACTTAGTAATATGCATTTAAGCTTCCTCCCTGTCATTTCATGACTTGAGAGCTCATTTTTTTTTAAGCTGAATAATATTCCATTATCTGATGTATCACAGTTTATCCATTACCTACTGCAGGACATCTTGGTTGCTTCCAAGTTTTGGTGATAAAATTGGAATATAAAATTTTTGTGGATAAACTTGATTCATATAAAATTATGAGTAAAGCTGTTATAAACATGCATGTGCAGGTTTTTGTGGGGACATAACTTTATATTCCTTTGGGTAGATATCAAGGAGCACAATTGCTGGGTCATATGGTGAGAGTATCTTTAGTTTTCTAAGAAACTTCCAGACTGTCTTCCAAAGGGGCTATACCCTTTTGCATTTCAGTCAGCAGTAATTGTGAGTTCCTGCTGCTCCACATCCTTGCCATTATTTGGTGGTGTCAGTATTCCTGATTTTGGTTATTATAGTAGGTGTGTAGTACTATCTCATTATTCTTACTTTGATTTGTATTTCTCTGATTATACCTGATGTGGAACATCTTTGCTTATTTGCTATCTATGTATCTTATTTGATGAGGTGTCTGTTAAGATCTTTGGTCCATTTTTCAACCAGATTGTCTTCTTATTATTGAGCTTTAAGTATTCTTTGAGAGCTCTACCCACCACCAGTACCTACCATCAGGAGACTTGCACAAGCCTCTTAGATAGCCTCATCCACCAGAGGGCAGACAGCAGAAGCAAGAACTACAATCCTACAGCCTGTGGAACAAAAACCACATTCACAGAAGGATAGACAAAATGAAAAGTCAGAGGGCTATGTACCAGATGAAGGAACAAGATAAAACCCAGAAAAATAACTAAATGAAATGGAAATAGGCAACCTTCCAGAAAAAGAATTTAGAATAATGATAGTGAAGATGATCCAAGACCTCGGAGAAAGAACGGAGGCAAAGGTCGAGAAGATGCAAGAAATGTTTAACAGAGACCTAGAAGAATTAAAGAACACTTAGAAGAATTAAAGAACAAACAAACAGAGATGAACAATACAATAACTGAAATGAAAAATACACTAGAAGGAATCAGTAGCAGAATAACTAAGGCAGAAGAATGGATAAGTGACCTGGAAGACAGAATGATGGAATTCACTGCCGTGGAACAGAATAAAGAAAAAAGAATGAAAAGAAATGAAGACAAGCCTACAGCCTAAGAGACCTCTGGGACAACATTAAATGCAACAATTCGCATTATAGGGGTCCCAGAAGGGGAAGAAAGAAAGGACCTGAGAAAATATGAGAAGAGATTATAGTCAAAAACTTCCCTAACATGGGAAAGGAAATAGCCACCCAAGTCCAGGAAGTGCAGAGTCCCAGGCAGGATAAACCCAAGGAGAAAAATGCTGAGACACATAGTAATCAAATTGACAAAAATTAAAGACAAAGAAAAATTACTGAAAGCAGCAAGGGAAAAACGAAAAATAACCTACAAGGGAACTCCCATAAGGTTAACAGCTGATTTCTCAGCAGAAACTCTACAAGCCAGAAGGGAGTGGCATGACATATTTAAAGTGATGAAAGGGAAGACCTACAACCAAGATTACTCTACCCGGCAAGGATCTCATTCAGATTCCACGGAGAAATCAAAAGCTTTACAGACAAACAAAAGCTAAGAGAATTCAGCACCACCGAACCAGCTCTACAACAAATGCTAAAGGAACTTCTCTAAGTGGGTAACACAAGAGAAGAAAAGGACTTACAATAACAAACCCATAACAATTAAGAAAATGGTAATAGGAACATATATAACAATAATTACCTTAAGCGTGAATGGATTTAATGCTCCAAACAAAAGACACAGGTTTGCTGAAGGGATACAAAAACAAGACCCATATATATGCTGTGTACAAGAGACCCACTTCAGACCTAGGGACACATAAAGACTGAAAGGGGATGGAAAAAGATATTCCATGCAAATGCAAATCAAAAGAAAGCTGGAGTAGCAATACTCATATCGGATAAGATAGACTTTAAAATAAAGAATGTTACAAGAGACAAGGAAGGACACTACATAATGATGAAGGGATCAATCCAAGAAGAAGCTATAATAATTATAAATATATATGCACACAACACAGGAGCATCTCAATATATGAGGCAACTGCTAACAGCTATAAAAGAGGAAATAGACAGTAGCACAATAATAGTGGGGGACTTTAACACCTCAGTTACACCAATGGACAGATCATCCAAACAGAAAGTTAATAAGAAAACACAAGCTTTAAATGACACAATAGACCAGATGGATTTAATTGATATTTATAGGACATTCCATCCAAAACCAGCAGATTGCACTTTCTTCTCAAGTGTGCACGGAACATTCTCCAGGTTAGATCATATCTTGGGTCACAAATCAGCCTCAGTAAATTTAAGAAAATTGAAGTCAAATCAGTTATCTTTTCTGACCACAACACTATGAGATTAGAAATAATTACAGGGAAAAAAACGTAAAAAACACAAACACATGGAGCCTAAAAAATATGTTAGTAAATAACCAAGAGATCACTGAAGAAACCAAAGAGGAAGTCAAAAAATACCTAGAGACAAATTACAATGAAAACATGATGATCCAAAACCTATGGATGCAGCAAAAGGAGTTCTAACAGGGAAGTTTATAGCAATACAAGCCTACCTCAAGAAACAAGCAAAATCTCAAACAATCAAACCTTACACCTAAAGGAACTAGAGAAAGAAGAACAAACAAAACCCAAAGAAGTAAAGAAATCATAAAGATCAGAGCAGAAATAAATGAAATAGAAACAAAACAATTAGCAAAGATCAATAAAACTAAAAGCTGGTTCTTTGAGAAGATAAAACAAAATTGATAAACAATTAGCCAGACTCATCAAGACAAAGAAGGAGAGGACTCAAATCAATAAAATTAGAAATGAAAAAGGAGAAGTTACAACAGACACTGCAGAAATCCAAACCTTCCTAAGAGACTACTAAAAGCAACTCAATGCCAATAAAACGGACAACCTGGAAGAAATGGACAAATTCTTAGAAAGGTATAACCTCCCAAGACTGAACCAGGAAGAAACAGAAAATATGAACAGGCCAATCACAAGTAATGAAATTGAAACTGTGATTAAAAATCTTCCAACAAACAAAAGCCCAGGACCAGATGGCTTCACAGGTGAATTCTATCAACCATTTAGAGAAGAGCTAACACCCATCCTTCTCAAAGGCTTCCAAAAAATTGCAGAGGAAGGAACACTCCCAAACTCATTCTATTCTATGAGGCCACCATCACCCTGATACCAAAAAGCAGACAAGATCCTAGAAAAAAAGGGAATTACAGACCAATATCACTGATGAATATAGATGCAAAAATCCTCAACAAAATGCTAGCAAACAGAATCCAACAACACATTAAAAGGATCATACACCATCATCAAGTAGGATTTATCCCAGAGATGCAAGGATTCTTCATCATACGCAAATTAATCAGTGTGATACACCATATTAACAAACGGAAGAATAAAAACCATATGATCATCTCAGTAGATGAAGAGAAAGCTTTTGACAAAATTCAACACCCATTTATGATAAAAACTCTTCAGAAAGTGGGCATAGAAGGAACCTACCTCAACATAATAAAGGCCATATATGAGAAACCCACAGCAAACCTCATTCTCAATGGTGAAAAACTGAAAGCATTTACTCTGAGATCAGGAGCAAGACAAGGATGTCCACTCTCACCACTATTATTCAGCATAGTTTTGGAAGTCCTAGCCATGGCAATCAGAGAAGAAAAAGAAATAAAAGGAATACAAATTAGAAAAGAAGAAGTAAAACTATCACTGTTTGCAGATGACATGATACTATCCATAGAGAATCCTAAAGATGCCACCAGAAAACTACTAGAGCTAATCAATGAATTTGGTAAAGTTGCAGGATACAAAATTAATGCACAGAAATCTCTTACATTCCTATACACTCATGATGAAAAATCTGAAAGAGAAATTAAGGAAACACTCCCATTTACCATTGGAACAAAAAGAATAAAATACCTAGGAATAAAGCTACCTAGGGAGAAAAAGGACCTGTATGCAGAAAACTATAAGACACTGATGAAAGAAATTAAAGATGATTCAAACAGTTGGAGAGATATACAGTGTTTTTGGATTGGAAGACTCAATATTGTGAAAATGACCATACTACCCAAAGCAATCTCCAGATTCAATGCAATCCCTATCAAATTAACAATGGCATTTTTTACAGAACTGGAACAAAAAATATTAAAATTTGTAATGGAGACACAAAAGACCCTGAATAGCCAAAGCAGTCTTGAGGGAAAAAAACGGAGCTGGAGGAATCAGACTCCCTGACTTCGGACTATACTACAAAGCTACGGTAATCAATACACTATGGTACTGGCACTAAAACAGAAATATAGATCAATGGAACAGGATAGAAAGCCCAGAGATAAACCTACGCGCCTGTGGCCACCTAATCTATGACAAGGGAGGCAAGGATATACAGTGGAGAAAAGACAGTCTCTTCAATAAGTGGTGCTGGGAAAACTGGACAGGTACATGTGAAAGAATGAAATTAGAACACTCCCTAACACCATACACAAAAATAAACTCAAAATGGATTAGAGAGCTAAATGTAAGACTGGGCACTGTAAAACTCTTAGAGGAAAACTTAGGAAGAACACTCTTTGACATAAATCACAGCAAGATCTTTTTTGATCCACCTCCTAGAGTAATGGAAATAAAAACAAAAATAAACAAGTGGGACCTAATGAAACTTAAAAGCTTTTGCACAGCAAAGGAAACCAGAAAGAAGATGAAAAGACAATCCTCAGAATGGGAGAAAGTATTTGCAAATGAGTCATCAGACAAAGGATTAATCTCCAAAATATATAAGCAGCTCATGCAGCTCAATATTAAAAAACAAACAACCCAATCCAAAAATGGGCAGAAGACCTAAATAGACATTTCTCCAAAGAAGACATACAGATGGCCAAGAAGCACATGAAAAGTTGCTCAACATCACTAATCATTAGAGAAATGAAAATCAAAACTACAATGAGGTATCACCTCACACCAGTTAGGATGGCCGTCATCAGAAAATCTACAAACAACAAATGCTGGACAGGGTGTGGAGAAAAGGGAACCCTCTTGCACTATTGGTGGGAATGTAAATTGATACAGCCACTATGGAGGACAGTATGGAGGTTCCTTATAAAACTAAAATTCGAATTATCATATGACCCAGCAATCCCACTACTGGGCATATACCCAGAGAAAACCATAATTCAGAAAGATACATGCACCCCAATGTTCATTGCAGCACTATTTACAGTAGCCAGGTCATGGAAGCAACCTAAATGCCCATCGACAGATGAATGGATAAAGAAGATGTGGTACATACATACGATGGAATATTACTCAGCCATTAAAAGGAACGAAATTGGGTCATTTGTAGAGACGTGGATGGATCTAGAGACTGTCATACAGAGTGAAGTAAGTCAGAAAGAGGAAAACAAATATCGTATATTAACGTATATATGTGGAACCTAGAAAAATGGTACAGGTGAACCGTTTTGCAGGGCAGAAGTAGAGACACAGATGTAGAGAACAAATGTATGGACACCAAAGGGGGAAAGTGGCAGGGGGTGGGGGTGGGGGTGGGATGAATTGGGAGATTGGGATTGACATGTATACACTGATGTGTATAAAATGGGTAACTAATAAGAACCTGCTATATAAGAAAATAAACTTAAAAAATTTTTTTTTGAACTTTTGGAATAATAGTCCTTTATGAGTTCTATCTTTTGCAAATATTTTCTCCCACTCTGTGGCTTGTCTTCTAAATCTCTTGGCATTGTCTTGTAGAGCAGAAGTTTTTAATTTTTTTGTCCCCAGCATGTGGGATCTTAGTTCCCCGAACAGGGATCAAACCTGTGCCCTCTGCAGTGGAAGTGTGGTGTCTTAAAACACTGGACTGCCAGGGAAGTCCCAGAAGTTTATCATTTTAATCAAATCCAGCTTATCAATTATTTTTTTCATAAATTGTGCCTTTGTGTTGTATCTAAAAAGTGATCATCTAAAAAGTATCTAAAAAGGTCATCTAAGTTTTCTTTGATTTATCTTTTTGGAGTTTTATAGTATTGCATTTTAAATTTAGGTCTGTGATCCACTTTGTATTAGCTTTTGTGAAGGGTGTAAGGCCTGTCTGAATTAATTTTTGCATGTGGATATTCATTTATTCCAGCACCATTTGTTGAAGAGAATGTCTTTCCTCCATTATTTTGCCTTTGCTCCTTTGTCAGTGTTTCAATAGACTATATTTATGGAGGTCTGTATCTGCACTCTCTATTCTGTTCCATTGTTCTCTTCCATTGATCTGTTTGTCTATTCTTTTGCCAATAGCACAGCGTCTTGCTTACTGTAGCTTTACAGTAAGTCTTGAGTCAGGGAATATCAACCCTCCAACCTTGCTCTTCTTCAGTATTATGTTGGCTATTCTGGGTCTTCTGCCCCTCCATTTAAACTTTAGAATCAGTTTGTCAATATCCATTAAATAACTTGATGGGATTTTGATTGTGATTGCATGGAATCTATATAGATCAGTTTGGGATGAGCTGACATCTTGATAGATTGAATCTTCCTACCCTTAAATGTGGAATATTTCTTCATTTATTTAGTTCTTAATATATTATCAGAGTTTCACAGTTTTCCTCATACAGATCTTGTATTTATTTTGTTAGATTTATACCTAAGTATTAATTTCTTGGGGTGCTAATGTAAATGGTATTGTATTTTTAATTTTAGATTATACTTGTCCATTGTTGGTATATAAGAAAGTAATTCACTATTACATATTAACCTTATATCCTACAACTTTGCTGTATTGGCTTATTAGTTTCAGGAATTTTTTTCTAGATAATTTACATAGATGATCGTGTCATCTGTGAACAAAGACAGTTTTATGTCTTCTTTACCAATCTGTATGCTTTTTGTTTTCTTTTCTTGGCTTACTGCATTTAAGGACTTCAGTGTGATGTTGAAATGGAGTGGTGAGAGGGATATCTTTGTTTTGCACCTAATCTTACTGGGAAAACATTGAATTTCTCACTATTAAGTATGATGTTAGTTGTAAGTTTTTCAGAGATATTCGTCATCAAGTTGAGGTAGTTCTTCTTTGTTCTAGTTTACTGTGAGTTCTTATGGTGAATGGGTATTGGATTTTGTTACATGCATCTACTTATATGATTTTGATTTTTCATTCAGATCTGATTTTTAAACCTGGTTTTAAATATATAATCTCTTGGACAAGTTATTTGTACCTGCCAACCTTAGTTTCCTGATAGGAACCGTGTACATATGTACACATTTCTTTCTTATAAGAAACAGCGAGCAGAAATAGGTTGTCTCCCTCCTATTAGGTTGTGAGAATTATTTATGATAATGCATATCAAGTGTTTTCCTTAATGCCTGTCTGTAGTAAACACTTCATAAATAGTGATTGTCAATTGGCATTGGCAAAATAGCAGAGGGATAGTAAACATAATAATAATAGAAAATAAGCCTTTGAAAAATAATGACGTTAGTTCAGCTGATGAGATTGGTTAATAAGGTAAAATGATGGGAATTTGACTGTAGATTGTGAGATAATTTGTCCCATGGACTGTGTAGATAATATTTAGTACTTAAAATCACATTTTATCATTCTTAGATAATTTAAGATGAACAGTCATCTTTTTATAATGATTTCTGTCTTTTTGAAACAGATTCAAGATTTTTGGAAACTTACCACTGGTTTCTTTACGAATCTCAGATAAAAAACTGCAAGGGATATTGGAATTGATTGAAAGCATCCCAAAACCTCCACCTGCAACTGAAGTAAATGTCCCTGTCAAACCATTTCAGGTAATGTATTTTCAAAATTAATGAAAGCACGAGTTAAAAAAGAAAATTCCACAAACAGTATTTGTAACAGCCACAGAAATTTGGGGTAAAACAATTCATTGTGAATAGACTTTTTAAATTACATATTGAAAGACAGAATGATGCAATAGTAAAAGGTGCAAACAGTAAACAAAAGAATGAAATAATAAGTCTACCTTTCTTCACTTTTCCAGTCCCTCTTCTCAGTGGTTAACTACTGCTTCTCTAGTTTTTTGAAAATGTTTATAGCATATACTAATACACACACATAGAAACATGCACGTCTCTGTGTGTATACGTATGATTATAACAGTTCTGATTAACTGATTATAACAGTTCTGCAATTTATATTTAGCCTTGAAATTGTAAAAGCACTTCTTTAAATCTACATTTTACAAATTAACTTTCTAATTCAGGCTGGATTTTTTTCCAGTTAATTCAGATTGAGGTGTGTGTGTGTGTGTGTGTGTGTTGTCAGAATTGTCTTAGAACGTATAATAAAAGTCTGTGTGCTAACTGACAGTGAATTAACTTTTCTTCCAGATTCAAAGATCCACTTCTTTGGGAACATCACAGATTTCACAGAAAAAGTTTTCTCCTTTGGAAATTCCATGTGTTGAAGATGGTAAAATGAAACTACTTTAGGAAATTTTCCTTGTTATAAATATATTATGAAAAAAATTCATTTTGAGACCACATAAAAACTTTCAGGCAATAGCAGATATTTGCATATTATCCACAAAATTTCACTAAAATTCCTTTAAAACAGTGTAATTTGGATGTTCCTTAAAGTTGCTTTTGCAGTGGGATTTTTTTTGGTATATAAAAGTTGAACCCCATAATCACAGGGACCACTAGCAAATTAATCATCTTTATCCTTTGTGATCTAAGAGACCCCATGAAACTTTGTGTCTAATTTATAATGTGTTACTTAGCTTTTGGAGATCTTCATTATGGTAATTTTTTTTTTACACTTCCTTTTTTGTTATTAAAGGAAAAAAAATCAAGCCTTAATACCTTCATTAACGTATGAAAACTGATAAATACTTTGTTATGAAATACATGCTTTTTTGACTGCATTAGAAAGAAAAATAAATGTATTTTTCTATTTTTAAAACTTTAAAAATTGTAAATGTTAAATAACAGAAATTGCCATGTTGATCCTCAGTTTTCTAGAGAATGTTTTCCTTTCTGTGTAGTGACCAGGGTGGGTGGGGAGGGGGAGGAAATGTTTGTGAGATCATCTACCCTAAAATTCAATTTTATGTTCTTAGGGATATACTTAGATGATTTTAGTTTCCTTTAAACCTTCTTTTAATGGTTTTACTAGATTTTGGGTCCATTTAAATGCATGTTGTAGAAATTTACTATCATATATATATTCCTATATAGTCATACATATGTGAAGTAGTGCTTGATCTTAGTTTCTCCATTCAAACTTTAGGGCCTGCCTTCTACTTTTAATATTGCAGTGTTTGTAACTAAGTCCTGTTTACCTGTTTCCAGGTAGAGTGAGAATATTAGTGTGTTCCTTTGAGTATTCATCATGTATGTAACAACTGGCATTGGCATTTGCTATGACATTTTCTTTAGCAGTTTTTAGTATCGTGATTTTAAAGATGATGTTCATTAAGCTAAAGATTGTATTTTGTAATTTTCCATACATTTTGTTGTTAAGAATGTTATTTTTTCACATGTAATCTTTATATTCTTTTCTATTTATTTTTGACCTTACATTCAATTCTTTGAAATAGTGTTTTAGTGTTCATATTTATTTCAGAAAAATTATTAGAATGTTATTATTAAATCAGTCATTTTGATTATTGACTTAAATGTTCTATGGTATTTAGATTCAGATGAGGAGTTTTTTGATGCCCCATGTAGTCCCTTGGAAGAGCCTCTTCAACCTCCATCTAGAATTAAAAGTCCTCAACAAGAAAAGCTTCAAAAGCCAGATTATTCAAAAAATATGACTGAATATAAAATAAGATTTGAAGTGCCAGAGGTATGCATTGTATGTACTATGGTAAAATTAATATGGCTTATTTAAATTGTCAGTCATTTCTACTATTCACAGCTCATTTATATAGTCTCATTACTAATAGACAGTGTTGTTTTCATCCTATTTAAACTCAATCCAGATGTTACTTTGTGGTTCTTCCTCCCCTTTCTTTGAAGATTAATTTCCTTAATCAATAATTAAAGGTTTGGCCACCCTCACCTTTTGAGAGGGACCACATTCTGCCTGTGGAATGTGTATCTCTCTAAATAAATCCGCTTTCACTTAAAAAAAAGAATTAAGAGTTTAGATGTATTGTTGTTATTCAGTATATATTTATTGAAAATAATTTGTACAATGTGTGTATTGTATATGTGTGTGTATAAAATCTCTCCTAAATTTAAATGTGTCATTTATACTACACGTATACCTCACATATCCATATATAGCCACCATCAATATAAACAATTTTTTTGTTTTAGGTAGTCGTAGTCTCTTTTTTCTTTCTTTTCCAGGTTTTGATTCAGTTCTGTCACCTTGTTGGAGATTGTGAACTGCCTGTGGTAGAAATTAATGTCTTGGGATTGGGCACAGTCATTGAGCTTAGAACATTTGATTTGAAAGCAAATGCCTTTTTGAAAGAGGTCTGCTTAAAATGCCCAGAATATTTTGGTAAGAATCTCTGTTTTAAAAAACTAAATTAATTAATTTTACTGTTTGATTACCTTCTGGATATAAATTCTCTAGGTGCTTAGTCAGTACATATGATAAAATATTATCAAAGAAATGTGTTAGTCTTCAACTTTCATATTATACTTTGGAATCTAAGGTGTAGACTAGAGAGAAAATGAAGACAATTTTTCTCATTAAGGAAAATGGTTTAATTTTAAGTCTACTTAACTGAATACTAAAATACTGAATAAGTTTCCTATTGATACTGTAACAATTTACCACAAATTTATTAAAGTTCTGTATATCAGATGTCTGACACAAGTCTCAGTGTGAAAAAATCAAGCTGTCAACAGGACTTCTTTTTTGGAGGCTGTAGGAGAATATCTATTTTCTTGCTCCTCAGGTGTTGGCAGAATTTAGTTTCATATGGTTTAAGTCTGTTTTCTTGCTGCCTATAAGGTGAGGATTGGCCTTAGCTCCTACAGGCCTCTCTAGTCCTTGCACTAATTTGTTTTTATATCCCAGAACCATTATGGGATGTTAGATCCTTCTCATGCTGTAATCTCTCTAACCTTTTCTTCTACCTTTTTCTTCCACTCTGAAAAACTAAGGTAATTAGATTTGGTGCATCTGGACAATTGAGGATAATTTCCCCTTAATCTTAACCTTAATCATCTCTGTAATGTTACATTTACCATATGAAATAACATATTCTCAGGTTTAGGGGGATTAGAGCATGGACATCCTTGTGGGAGGGATGAAAATATTCTACCTACCACAAACAATTTATATCCCAAATCCTAACATATAAATTATATGATATCTTAGAAAATGTTTCTGTTTGCTTTGGCAGGCTGTTAGAAGAGTTTTTTGGTTTTTTTTCCTCCTTTACATTTTGAGGTTTTTCCTTGAAACATAATTCTGAATGGTTCATGAATTCCATCAGAATATTAAGAAAAACTATTCACTTCCAATTGGGATGCTTTTTATTTCTTTTTCCTGCCTAATTGCTTTGGCTAGGACTTCCAATACTATGTTGAACAAAAGTGGCAAAGTCAGCATCCTTCTCTTCTTCTTGATCTTAGAGGAAAAGCTTTCAGCTTTTCACTGTTTGAGTAGTATATTAACTGTGGGCTTGTCATAGATGGCCTTTATTATGTTGAGATACATTTCATCTATTCCCACTTTGTAGAAAGCTTTTATATTAAATGGATGTTGAATTTTGTCAAATGCTTTTTCTGCATCTATTGAGATGATCATATGATTTTTATCCTTCATTTTGTTAACATGGTGTATCATGTTGATTGATTTGTGGATGTTGAACTGCAACATCCTTGGAACAAATTCCACTAGATCTTGGTGTTTGAGCCTTTTAGTATAGTATTGAATTTGGTTTGGTAATATTTTGTTGAGGATTTTTGCATCTATATTCATCAGGAATATTGGCCTGATGAATATTCTTTTCTTGTGGCATCCTTGTCTGGTTTTGGTATCAGGGTAATGCAGGCCTCGTAAAATAAGTTTGCAAATGTTTCCTCCTCTTCTATTTTTTTGGGAAGAGTTTCAGAAGGATTGGTATTAATTCTTTTTAAATGTTTGATAGAATTCACCAGTGAAGTCATCTATTCTTGGATTTTTTTTTGTTGGGAGGTTTTGATTTGATCTCCTTAGGACTTATTGCTCTATTCAGACTTCTTATTTGTTCATGATTCTGTCTTGGAAGGTTGTATGTTTCTAGAAATTTATCCATTTCTTCTAGGTTGTCCAATTCGTTAACATATAAAAATATCCATGCTAGTCTCTTATGATCCTTTAAATTTCTGTGGTATCATGTGTCACATCTCCTTTTTCATAACTGATAATATTTATTTGAGCCCTCTCTCTTTTTCATGGTGAATCTAGCTAAAGGTTTGTCAATTTTGTCTTTTCAAAGAATCAGCTCTTCAGTTTTTTTTTTATTTATTTTTGACTGTGTAGGGTCTTCGTTTCTGTGTGAGGGCTTTCTCTAGTTGTGGCAAGTGGGGGCCACTCCTCATCGTGGTGCGTGGGCCTCTCACTATCGTGGCGTCTCTTGTTGCAGAGCACAGGCTCCAGACGTGCAGGCTCAGTAATTGTGGCTCATGGGGCCAGCTGCTCCGCAGCATGTGGGATCTTCCCAGACCAGGGCTCGAACCCATGTCCCCTGCATTGGCAGGCAGATTCTCAACCACTGCGCCACCAGGGAAGCCCCAGCTCTTTAGTTTAATTGATATTTTCTGCTGTCTTTTGGTTTCTATTTCATTTATTTCTCCTCTCTTCTTTGTTATTTTTTACTTCTACTAACTTTGGGTTTTGTTCTTTTTTTTTGCCTAATTTCTTGATATGTAAACAGTAAGGTTGTTTATTTGAGGTTTTTCTTGTTTCTTAAAGTAGGCATCCATGCTTTTCTCTTTTAGAACTGCTTTTGCTGCATCCCATAAATTTTGGTATGTTGTATTTCTTTTTTTTTTCTTTTTTTTTTTTTTTTGGCTGCGTTGGGTGTTTGTTGCTGTGTGCGGGCTTTGTCCAGCTGTGGCGAGTGGGGGCTACCCTTCTTGTGTTGTGCAGGCTTCTCACTGCGGTGGCCTCTCCCACCACGGGGCATGGGCTCTAGGCATGTGGGTTTCAGCAGTTGTGGCTCGTGGGCCCAGTAGTCGTGGCTCACGGGCTCTAGAGCACAGGCTCAGTAGCTGTGGCACACGGGCCTAGCTGCTCTGCGGCATGTGGGATCCCCCCTGGACCAGGGCACAAACCCACGTCCCCTGCATTGGCAGGTGAATTCCCAACCACTGAGCCACCAGGGAAGCCCCCTGGTATGTTGTATTTCTATTTCCATTTGTCTCAAGGTATTTTTTAATTTCTCTTTTGATTTATTAATTGACCCAATAGTAAAACTGTCACTATTGCAGAAGACATGATATTATATGTACAAAAACTCCAAAGATTCCACC
Organism: Monodon monoceros; assembly: GCF_005190385.1. Lineage (NCBI taxonomy): Eukaryota > Metazoa > Chordata > Mammalia > Artiodactyla > Monodontidae > Monodon > Monodon monoceros. Next base: position 70,758,653 of record NW_021703782.1, read on the forward strand.
AAAAAAACTGTTGGAACTAATCAACAAATTCATTAAAGTTGCAGGATACAAAGTCAACATACTAAAATCTGTTGCATTTTTATACACTAATAACAAACTATCAGGAAAGAGAAATTAAGAAGACAACACCATTTATAATTGACTCAAAAAGGACAAAGTACCTAGGAATAAATTTAACCGAGGAGGTAAAAGACCTATCCCCTGAAAGCTATAAGACATTGATGAAAGAAATTGAAAAAAACACAAATAAACAGAAAGATATTCTGTGCTTCATGGGTTGGAATAATTAATGCTGTTAAAATGTATATCCTACCTAAGGCAGTCTACAGATTCCATGCAGTCTCTATGAAAATACCAATGACATTTTTCACAGAACTAGAGCAAGAAACTCTGACATTTGTGTGGAACCATGGGAGACCCGAATAGCCAAAACAATCTTGAGAAAGAAGAACAAAGCTGGAGACATCATGAGCCCTGATTTCTAACTATATTACAAAGCAATAGTAATCAAAACAGTATGGTACTGGCATAAAAACAGACACATCAATTAGTGGAACAGGATAGAGAGCCCAGAAATAAGCCCACATATCTGTGATCAATTAATTTATGACAAAGGAGCCAAGAATATACGTTGAGGAAAGGGTAACTTTTCGATAAATGATGCTGGTAAAACTGGACAGCCACATGCAAAAGAATGAAAATGGACTACTATCTTACACCATAAATAAAAATTAACCCATAATGGATTAAAGATGTGAATGTAAGACCTAAAACCATAAAACTCCTAGAAGAATACATAAGCAGTAAGCTTCTTGACATTGGTCTTGGTGATGATTTTTTTGGTTCTGATTCCCAAAAGGGAACAAAAGCAAAAATAAACAAATGCGACTACATTAAACTAAAAAGCTTCTGCGCAGCACAGGAAACCATCAACTAAATGAAAAGCCAGTCTATGAAATAGCGTTATGTAATTGCAATTCGTATATCTGATATAAGGTGTTAATATCTAAAATAATATAAAAAACTCATACAACTCAATAGGGAAAAAACCAAACAAACAAAAATGGACAGAGGATCTGAATAGGCATTTTTTCCAAACAAGACATACAACTAGCCAACAGGTTCACGAAAAGATGCTCAACTCACTAATCATCAGGGTAATGCAAATCAAAACCATGAGATATAACCTCATACCTGTTAGAATGGCTATTATCAAAAAAACAAGCAATAAAAGGTGTTGGTGAGGATGTGGGAAAAGGGAACCCTTGTGCTTTGTTGATGAGAATGTAAATTGGTGCAGACACTATGGAAAATAGTATTAAAGTTCCTCAAAAAGTTAAAAATAGAATTACCATCTGATTTGGCAGTTCTACTTCTGAGTATTTATTTGAAGAAAGCAAAAACACTCACTTGATAAGATATGTGCACCCTCATGTTCATTGCAGCATTACTGGCAATAGCCAAGGTATGGAAGCAACCTAAGTGTCCATTAATGGGTGAATGGATAAAGATGTGCTGTCTGTTGGGTTGGCCAAAAAAATTCATTCGGGTTTTTCCATAAGAGCTTATGGAAAAACCCAAACGAAGTTTTTGGCCAGCCCAATAGATACCATCGAATGCTACTCAACCATTAAGAGGAATGAAATCTTGCCATTTGTGACAACATGAATGGACCTTGAAGGCATTATACTAAGTGAAATAAGTCAGAGAAAGATAAATATGGTATGATCTTGCTTATATGTGGAATCTAAAAAAAAACAAAAAAACAACCAAGGTAGTACAGAGAACAGATTGGTCGTTGCCATAGGTAGGGGGGGTGGGGCTGCAGAAAATGGGTGAAGGGGGTCCAGAGGCACAAACTTCCAGTTATAAAGTAAGTCATAGAGATGTAAAGTACAGCATGGTGACTGTAGTTAATAATACTGTTTTGCATATTTGAAAGTTGCTGAAAGAGCAAATCTTAAAAGTACTCATCATAAGAAGAAGAATTTCTAAGTAAGTGTGAGGACAGATGTTAACTAAACTTATTGTGGTGATCATTTCACAATGTGTATTAATATGGAGTCACGTTGTACACCCGGAACTAATATAATGTTTTATGTCATTTATACCTCAATTAAAGGAAAAGACAAACTATTCATTAGTTTAATTTCATTATATTCCTTTTTAGCATAAGAACATTATTATGTGTAGAGATGACATTAAAACTATTTTAATAGACTTTATCTTTAGAGCAGTTTTTCATTCACTGCACAGTTGAGCAGATGATAGAGATTTAACATATATCCCCTGCACCTACACAGGCGTAGCCTCTCACATTATAAATATTCTCCACCAGAGTGATATATTTGTTGCAGTTGATGAACCTACATTGACACACTACACCCAAATTCTATAGTTTGCTTGGTTCAGCTTGGTGTTGTGCATTCTAAGGGATTTGAACAAATCTATAATGACATGTATCCAATATTACAGTATCGTACACAGTAGTTTCACTGCCCTAAAAGCCCTCTGTGACCCATCTATTCATCCTTTCCTGTCATCCCTCAATCCCTGGCAACCACTCATCTTTTTACTTTGTTCATAGTTTTGCCTTCTCCAGAATGTCATATAGTTGGAATTATATAGTATCTAGCTTTTCCAGACTGGCTTCTTTCAGTTACTAATATGTATTTAAGTTATCTCTATGTCTTTTCATGACTTGATAATTCATTTCTTCTTAGCACTTAATACACTGTGTGATGTACCACAGTTTATCCATTCAAGTACCAGAGGATGTGCTGGTTGCTTCCAAGTTTTGCCAGTTCTGAGTAAAGGTGCAGTAAACATCCATATGCCGGTTTTTGTGTGGACATAAGTTTTCAGTTTCTTTGGATAAATACCAAGGAGCACAACTGTTGAGTCTAATATAAGTGTATGTTTAGTTTTATAAGAAGCTCTCGAACATTCTCCAAAGTGGCTGTACCTTTTAGCATCCTCATCAGTAATGAAGAGAGTTCCTGTTGCTCCACATCCTCACTAGTGTTTGGTGTCAATGGCCTGGATTTTGAGCATCCTAATAAGCTGTGTAGTGTATCTTACTGTTGTTTTAATTTCATTTCCTTGATGATAACATGTAGAACATCTTTTCATATGTTTATTTGCCATCTGTATATCTTCTCTGGTGAGGTCTCTGTTAAATTCTTTGGCCTATTTTTTAAATTGTATTGTTTGTTTCCTTGTTGAATTTAAAGAATTCTTTGTATATTTTGGATAACAGTCCTTTATCATATGTGTCTTTTGCAAATATTTTCTTCCAGTCTGTGGCTTGTCTTTTCATTCTCTTATAGTCTTTTGCAGAGAAGAATTTTTATTTCTAATGAAGTCCAGTTTATTGATTCTTCCTTTCCTTGATCATGCCTTTGGTGTTGGATCCTAAAAAGTCATTGCTGGGCTTCTCTGGTGGCGCAGTGGTTGAGAGTCTGCCTGCTGATGCAGGGGACACGGGTTTGTGCCCCGGTCCGGGAAGATCCCACATGCCGCGGAGCAGCTGGGCCCATGAGCCATGGCTGCTGAGCCTGCGTGTCTGGAGCCTGTGCTCCGCAACGGGAGAGGCCACAACAGTGGGAGGCCCGCGTGCCGCAAAAAAAAAAAAAAAAAAGTCATTGCCAATCCAAGAATGCCTAGATATTCTCCCATATTCTTGAAATTTTATAGTTTTGTATTATATATGGAGATGCATCATCCATTTTGAGTTGATTTTTGTGAAGGGTGGTTTTTTGTGTGTGGATATCCATTTAGTCCATCAACATTTGTCAAAAAGACTGTCTTTCTCCATTGTATTGCTTTTGCTGTTTAGTCCAAGATCAATTGAGTATATTTAGGGAAGTCTATTTCTGGACTCTCTGTTGTGTTCTATTGATCTGTTTTGTCTGTTCTTTTGCCAGTACCACAGTGCCTTGATTACTGTAACTTTATAGCAAGTTCTAAAATCAGGTAGTGTCCTTCAACTTTGTTCTTCTCCTTTAATATAGATCTTCCTCAACTTTTGATGGTATTATGTCACAACAAACCATTATAAGTTGAAAATATTCTAAGCTGAAATGCATTTAATTCCCCTGACTTACTGAACATCATAGCTTAGCCCAGCATAATTTAAACATCCTCAGAACACTTATTTAGCCTACAGTTGAGCAATATCATCTAACACAAAGCCTATTTTATCAAGAAGTGATGAATATCTCATATAATTTATTGAATACTGTACTGAAAGTGAAAATCAGTATGGTTGTAAGGGTACAGTAGTTGTAAGTTTATCAGTTTTTTTTTCTTTGTTTTGTTTTGTTTTTTGGTTTTTTTCACAAAAGTTTATTCTTAAATGTACAATAGGTTCCAAGACAACACTTCATTCTAGCTATAGGTGGCAACAGATGTTATGGCAGGGAATCCAGATGTTTAATCCAGATGTTTAAACAGGAATGGAACTAAGGATCATCATTGCCTCAGGCACAAGGAACAGCTTACTTTTTGCCAGATTTCTAAATTCCACCTGTGGCCAGGGGGCTTTTCCCCGTGCCCTTCGCTTTTAGCTCCTCGAGTTTCTCGTGCTCCTCCTTCTGTTTCTGCTTGAATGCCTTATCTTCCTTGTTCATCTCCTTGGCTTGCTTCTTGGGCTGCTTCAGGGGCTTCTTCTCGCCACCTTCACGGCCTGAATGGCGCCTGCCGCCCCTTCCCCAGACCCTGCCACCAGATGTGGATATAAGTTTTTTTACCATCATGATACAAACCATCTTAAGTTGGGGACCGTCTGTATTGTCTTAGGTATTCTGGGTCGTTTTGCCTCTCCTTACGAAATTTAGAATCAATTTGTCAGTATACATGAATTGGTTCCTGGAATTTTGATTGGTATTGCATTGAATCTATAGATCGGGTTGGGAATAACTGACATCTTGGAACTGTTGAGTCTTCCTATCCTTGAACATGGATCATTTCTCCATATATTTGGATTCTTGAAGTCTAAACACTAATTAGAGTTTTGTAGGTTTCCTCATAGAGGTCTTGTGCATATTTTATTAGATTTTTTTCCCTAAGAATTACATTATTGGGGTGCTAATGTAAATGAAAATTGTGCTTTTAATTTCAAATTCCACTTTGTCCTTTTTTGGTATATAGGAAAGCTGTTGACTTGTATCCTGCAACCTTACTATAATGACATACTAGTTTGAGTTTTTTTATTGTTGATTCTTTTAGATTTTGTACATATATCATCATGTAATCTGTGAACAGTTTTATGTCTTCCATCCCAGTCTGCATCCTAGTCTGTATACCTTTTATTTCTTTTCTTCTCTTATTGTATTTGGTAAGACCTACATTACAATGTGAAAATGGGTGGTAAGAGGGGAAGGACATCCTTACCTTGTTCCTTAGTGTGAAAGCTTTGAGTTTCTCACCATTATGATGTTAGCTGTAGGTTGTTTGAAGATACTCTTTATCAAGTTGAGGAAGTTCTCTTTTATTCCTAGTTCACTGGGAGCTTTTATCATGAGTGGTTGTTGGATATTGTCAGATGCCTTTTCTGCATCAATTTATATGATCATGTGGTTTTTCTTCTTTAGCCTATGGATGTGATGGATTATGTCAGTTGATTTTTGAATGTTGAACCAGCCTGTTATCTTGGGATAAATCCTACTTGGTCATGGTGCATAATTTTTTCCACTGTTGGATTTAATTTGCTATTATTTTGTTGAAGATTTTTGCATCTGTGTTAATGAAAATTCCTGTCCTGTAGTTCTCTTCTTCCCTTCCTCCTTTCCCCCGTTTCTTTTTTTTTTTTTTGGTCTGTGTGTTTGTGTAGTTTTGGTATTAGGGTATTTCAGGCTTCATAGAATGAGTTAGGAAGTATTTTCTGTTTCTGTAGTCTGAAAGAGATTGTACAGAATTGGTATAGTATCTTCCTTAAATGTTTGTTTACATTCACTAGTGAACCCATCTGGGCCTGGTGCTTTCTGTTTTGGAAGGGTATTAATTATTGACTTAATTTCTTTAATAGATATTCAGTTTGTTTATTCCTGTGTGAGTTTGACAGGGTATGTCTTTCAAGGAATTGTTCCATTTTATTAGGTTATCAAATTGGTGGGCAGAGTTGTTCATAGTATTTCTTTATTCTTTTAATGTGCATGATACCTATAGTGATGTCCTCTGTTTCATTTCTGATACTAGTAATTTGTGTTCTCTTTGTTTTTCCTAAGTTAGCCTGGTGAGATGTATAACTTTATTGATTTTTTTCAGAGAACCACTTTTGGTTTTTTTGATTTTCTCTAATGATTTCTTGCTTTTGGTTTCATTGATTTCTGATCTAATTTTTATTATTTCTTCACTTTTGCTTACTTTGGATTTGTTCTCTTCTTCGTTTTCTAGTTTCCTAAGATGTGGAAGCATAGATTATTGATTTTAAATCTTCTTTTCTAATATATGCATTCAATGCTATGTTTCCCTCTAAGTGCAGCTTTCACTATAGCCCACAGATTTTGATTAGGTGTGTTATCATTTTTATTCAGTTCCAAGTGTTTTTTAATTCTTTCTTTAAGATTTCTTTTTTGACTTATGTGTTACTTAGAAGTGTGTTGTTTATTCTCCAAATATTTTGGAATTTTCCAACTATTCTGTTTTTGATTTCTATTTTAATTCTGTTGTGGTCTGAAGGCAGACATTGTATGATTTCTTTTTTTAAAATTTGCTAAGGTGTGTTCTGTGGCTGAGAATGTGGTTTATCTTGGTGAATATTCCATGTGAGCTTAAGAAGAATGAATATTCTGCTCTTGCTGGATGAAGTAGTCTGTAGATATCCATTACATCCAGTTATTTGATGGTATTACTGAGTTCAACTATGTCTTTACTGATTTTTCGTCTGCTAGATCTGTCCATTTTTGATAGAGGGGTGTGAAGTGTAGTGGGTTCATTTATTTCCCTTTGCAGTATTATCACTTTTGCTTTCTACTGTTAGATAAGTACACCTTAAGGATTGTTGTGTTCTAATGGAGAATTGACCCCTTTATCATTATATAATGCCTTTCTTTATCCCTGATAACTTTTGCATGCTTTGAAGTCTGCTCTGTCTGAAAATTTATATAGCTATCTCTGCTTTCTTCTTATTAGTGTTAACATAATATATTTTTCAACATCTGTTTACTTTCAATCTATACGTACTTTTATATTTAAAGTGGGTTTCTTGTAGACAGTGTATACTTGGGTTTTGTTTTTTTGATCCATTTTGGCAATTGTTGTCTTTTATTTGGTACATTTAGACCATTGATATTCAAAGTGATCATTGATACAGTTGGCTAAAATAATTTTTTTCTAACTAAAAGTTAGTCGGGCTTTACTTTTGTTTTTGAGACCACATGAATGTGTTCTATTTGCATGTGTATAAAAGTACCTTACTCTTAGCTGTCCTGGAATCAATGTTCTTTTTTTGTTTAATTTTTAAAAAATTATTTATTGACTACATTGCACAGCTCACAGGATCTTAGTTCCCTGACCAGGGATAGAACCTGGACCCTGGCAGTGAAGTGCCGAATCCTAACTACTGGACCACCAGGAAATCCTCCATGTTCTTTTCATGGTTGACTTTTTATTTTTTTAATGTTTATAAGTTATTTAAGTTTTTAATGGAAGCTATCTTGTGAAATCTTTTGAACTCATTTAGGAATTTTTTTCCCCAGTGAATTGAGATACAGAAAATAAGGGAGTTAGAGAACTAAAGTAAAAATGAACTATCTGTGGGAATAAGAAAGGTAAGGAATATGCTTATGTACATCTCAAGGATTTGAGAAGGCCATCTTCTCTGGGAACTCATTCCCAGATAAAAGATGTCAGTTAACTGGTATAATGAAAACTTCCCCTTTTTTGTGAGCCCTGAATTAAATGTGATCTTTGTATTGTGGGAAGCAGATTAAGTATTGTGGCCTGAAAACTTAATCATTGGATATGATTTATACATTTTAGTTCCATACTCTACTCTTGTTCTGTAGCCTCTGAGAACTTGCATGTGGTGAATTGTGTTATGATTATCTCTTCCTGAAAAAATTATCATACATGGAAGATACAGAGTTCTGCTTTATTATGCTTTTTACATCAAAGTTTGCTCTGGCAGTTGGAAAGAAAAGTAAACCAACTTGATAGTGTTCACCAGTAATCCAGAAGTATCATAGCAGTTGTTAATATTTATGTTTTTTATAATTTTTTGTTTTCCCAAAAGCAAATGATAAGAAAACCCTTACACACATAATACAAGATATATAATTATTAGTGCACCTATTTTGTAATATATTTGCTTCTGTTTTCTTAGAAAGAGTAGGAAGAAGTGAATAGCACAATTTCTTACACAAAGTAAATGATCAGTAAATAGTTATTCAATGAATGAATAAATGTGTGAAAAAAGTGGAGACCTTCTTAAGGATTGAAATGTGATTAGTATCTACAGTAGAAGACTAGCTTAATTGCTAATAAGCTTTTAAATCTGGAGGATTCTGTGGAAATATGTTGCATTTTTTTCCTGAAGAGTAGTATGATTGGTTTGTAGTCCTTTCTTCCAGTATCTAGTTACTGATTTTGAACAGTCGTAAGTAATTTGCTGATGATAGTTATAAAGACTTTACACAAAATACTATTCTACAGCAGTTTCCTCACTTATCTTCTTAGATTTTGAGCAGCAGCAACAATACAACTAGTAAAGACTGATAATATGGTAATAGTTTATTTTAATCTAAACTAATACAGCCAACAATTTAGTTTCTCATCAGATACCTGATGCTTTTTCTCTACAATTAGGATTTTAGAGATACTGACAGTTTTCTTTATAGCTATTTCTATGACTCAGGACTAGTCTCTTCATGTTCCTATCTACGTTTAGAAGGGTAAGAATCTTCAGCATTGTGGCATAAGAGAAGGGAATTGTGAGATGAAATTACATTTTTAGAGTTTAAAATAAAGGATGAAGGACCTGAGTTGAGTAATACAGAAATCAAGGCCCAGAATTGATATGATACAGGAAATCCTTCTTTTCCAATTCTATAATTATTAATATTGCCTGCATTTATTTTCCATTAGTTCTTCTATGAAAGAATAATTTTAGAAATTATTTTTAGATGAAAACAAGAAACCAGTTTATTTGATTACAACACTGGATAACACAATGGAAGATCTGTTAACACTGGAATATGTGAAGGTAAGTAGTTTGATTTATATTCTTGTTACGGTAAGCATGCTGCTGAAATATTAAAATCAAGTTTTATAAGTTTAGCAATATTCAGTTTAATCTTCATTCCGATGTGATCGCTATAACTCCTAAAAGTTTAAGATTATTTTGTTTTGTCATCCTCTGTTAGATACTTGTGATTTATAAACACTTCACATAGCAAGATAATAAGCAGCCCACATTCTAAGTAGAAATGACCTGCAGTTTGGCTATTTCCCCCGCCATCAGGATGTCAACAAACTTTTCAGTCTTGATGGAATTTATTGTGGTATAGGATATAAGATGAGGGTTTCACTTGATTTCCCACCATTGTCTGAAGTTACCTAATTTTCCTGCTGTCAGTGACTCTATTCCTTTCCTATGGATTTATGATAACCATTTTGTCATTTATTAAGTTTTTATGTGTACTGTGGTCTACATATGATTTAGCCCTTGTTTTCATTGACCTGTTTTTATGTAAGTGCCATGTTATTTTAATAATTACAGTACTTAATGGTAAATGAGAATTATATCACTTTTAAGACCATTTTTTACTATTATTGATATAGATATTTTAGTGTTTTGTTGTTTATGAATTAAACAGCTTTTATATTGTAGAAATGTTCCAAATCTAAAGATACCACAGAGTATTTGATACCTGGCAGACGGTTGCGTCAAAATTTTGTTTTAACATATAGGAAGATTTGGGAAGTATCTTACAGAGTTGTCGCTGACTAAATGATTGTCCTCTACATGTGATAATACCTAAATATCCACTCTTGATAATAAGCAAGATAGTACGTAACATTTATTGAATACTTAGCAAATTTGTTCTGGTGAAGCAGTCGTTTGTTTAAGTAATTTTATATATATATATATATATATATATATATATATATATATATACATATATATATATATAAATAGCCGGCAAAATTATATAAATGTGTGTTAGGACCATTATGTAATTATATATATACATATGTCTTCCTATGATAATCTAACAGATTTGTTTTTTTCACTTTGTATAGGCTGAAAAGAATTTACCCATAACAATGTTGAAGGACACCTATAACAATGTTGTGCAACTGATTAAGGTATAGGTGAATAATAATTTATTTTTTAATTAGATACTGTATTTCTAAGCAAATATATTATGAAAATTATTTTATAACTAGAACTGTAAGATCATTGAGGATAAAAATTGAATATTATAAATTGTATCCTTTATACCACAAAGAATACAGACAAATATTTGTTGTATTACTAAAATCAGCTTTGTTCTTTAGGTGAATTTTTCCTCTTTGGATATTCATTTACATACTGAAGCACTTCTGAATACAATAAATTATTTTAATAATATCCTTCCATATTCGGAGGAAAAACCAGCCCCAGTGCATATTGCAGAGACTGAAGACAAAGGAGAGTTTATTAAAAAAATACGTATGTTTCTTTAAAATTCAACATCAAATTTTTACTAAGTAGATCAATAAATTTTGGCTCTTGCGTTATTATTATAATATTGGCTTTAGAATTCTATTGCTAGATTAATATTTAGAAAGATTCATTATATACCAGGTTAATTTTAGAAAATAATAGTAAAGTGAGTATTGCTGAAGAAAAGTGGCTTTTATCTTCTCATTCATTTTAGTTGAAGATTATACAGTAGAAGTATTTAATGTAATTAAATTTCATGCATTTAATATTATTTAAATTAGAAAAATAGAACTAACAAAATTTGAATAATATGAGAGTATATTTTTTAATCGGAGTGCTCTTTTAAGCAGTCAAAAGTTGCAAGTTTGATAATAATATGTATCACCCTGTAATCATTAAATCGCAAAAGATTTATGATTTTAGAACTACAACTTCTTAGTTTCAAATGTTATTCTCATCTAGGAACTATTTTTGTTTTGTCTCTGCATTTGTTTGGCTTTGTTTTCATTGGATTTGATTTTCTTTAGCATTCCTAATTTAGTAGCTAATATATTGCTTGCTTTCAATTTGCAAATCACGTTTTCCTCTAGCATTATCATTGTTGTGATATTTCAGTTACTTTATAAGTGTAGTAAGGTAACTACTAAAAGTTTTGTCTTATGTTTTACAATATGACTTTCTTTTTGCAGCTTTAAAACTATCCAAGAATGAAGATATTATTACCTTACAGATTTTAGCAGAATTATCATGTTTACAGATCTTTATTCAAGATCAGAAACACAACATTTCAGAAATTAAGATTGAAGGTAATAAGATTTGAGGAAAAGTAAATTCAGAACTATTAAATGAAGGAAAAAGAATTTAATAATTTTTTTTTCCCTTAGGGCTTGATTCTGAGATGATTATGAGGCCATCAGTGACTGAAATAAATGCAAAGCTAAGGAATATAATTGTTCTGGATTCTGATATAGCAGCTGTATACAAAAAGGTATGAATTTGTTTCTATTCATTAACATTATTAAATATAATTGTCCTTTAAGATTGTTCATAGGTATAAATTAAACAGTCATCGGATTTTAGCAGTGTGTCTTAGTAGGTCCATGGGCTTTAAAGTTAGGCATAATTAGGTTCTTATTTTAGCCCTGCTCTTCAGTAGTTGGGTGGCCTAATCTCAGAATCTGTTTATTTGTAAAATGACGATTAAGTATCTCATAAATGAAATTAGTACAAGTGATACTGCTGGAACTTAGTTGTGGAGTGCTTTTGTGGGGAGGGGGGGAGGGGAGTAGCAAATGCATTATTTACTTTTTATCTTTTTGCTATTTTGAAGTATTATGAACCTTGTAATGCATTTCAGATTTCAGAGCAGAAGATATGAAGTCAGATTGAATAAACGAGATTTTTTTTTAAAGTTTATTTTCATGGATACTAACGTAGCATTAAAATGTTAAGAGAGTCCTTGGAACTAGGTGGCTAGTGGTTGAAGGATAGGTCCTTTTGTTGTTACTGGGTGCAAGAGAGTAAGGTTCTTGGACTAGATACTGTTGTGGAGTTGGACAGGTAATTTTTAAACAGTGGAGCATCTGGGTAAGGTGGTATATTTAAAGGAGTGAAGAGAATATCAAATAGTAGGATTAGAAAAGGTTGAGGTACTTGTTGAGTCAGGAAGTCAAAGTTCGGAATGTGACAGGAAGAAAGGAAATAGATGTATAGGCTTATTAGCAAATAATACTGATGAGATACAGTGATGACCTGATTTTTATGTTAAATAAAAATTCTTATGCCTTATATTTTCTTATTGTGGTTTGTTAGCATGAGATAACAAGAGTCCCCAAAACATCAAAGGTACATGGCTCATAGGAATAAAGAACAAGAAATTTTTCAGAAGCCATGGTTTGATTTGCTTCCATTGCTTTTATTTGAAAAATTATAGTATTAGAGCGTTTAGGAAGTAGATTGTCCATTTTATTTGTCCTATTTAGAAAGTAAAGCTAATATAAATAAATGAATCTACTACAAGTCATACAAGTAGTTAGTAATGGAACTGATATTATAACCTAAGACATTTACTTTTTTTCTCTGTAATTTTATTTTTAATGCATCTTTAAGGTTAAAAATCCAACTTAAGAAAAGCTACAAAATGAAGTTTCTCACTTGTGTCTTCTTGTCCTACCCCATTTTCCTTTCCATATTTCTTGACTTTGATTCCAATATATATGATTTTTAAACAAACTACCTTCATAACTCTCCACATGTCAAGGAACCAAAGAGACATAATCTTTTTGCCCTGGATCAGAGCTTTGTAATTACTGTTCCATGACACACTGTTGTGCCCTGAGTGGGTTTAAGTATAATATATTGAGCCCTTCAGCTTTCTGGGCAGCTGGAGAAGGGACTAGAGTTCTCAGATTATTTCGCTCTGTCCTGGAGCAGCATTCATTTATACTAGTATCATTGTACAGATACTGTTATTTGTGTGTGCCATAACCTGAAAAAGATTCTAGCTGACCTGACATTCTCATGAAATAAAATATCACTGTAAATTATGAGTGTTTAAAAATTTATCCAGTTGTTAAGCTTGTTAATTCTTGGGGGTAGGTACACCAGTATTTCTAACTGTTTTATACTTTTCTGTCTTTAGAATCAGGCTAATATTGGCTTCATAAAATGAATTTGGAAGTGTTTTCTCATCTGTTTTCTGAAAGATTTATGTAGAATTGGTATATATTATGTCTTCCTTAAGTGTTTGATGGAACTCAGCAGTGAAGCTGTGTGGCTTTGAGGTTTTCTGTGGGGAAGAATTTTTAATTACTGTTCCATTTCTTTACTTGATGTAAGTCTAATCAGATTTTCTTGTTCTTCTTGAGTGAGATTTGGTAATGTGGATCTTCTTTGGAATTTTTGCACATATGGTTTTGTTTCTATTCTTACATATTTTTATTAAAAATTGAGATTATAACAAGCTATTATATAAATTGTATATCCTTGCTTTTTTTCCTCCTTACTCTTCATTGTAGTTTTTAACCTTATATGTTTGCATCCTTAAACAATATATTGCCCAGTTTTGTGGTATTTGGAAATATGTTTTATTTTGAAATATAGCATATACACAAAAGCAAGTAATATAATGTAAAGAACAACAGTAAAACAAATACCTTTATACCCAACCCTGAAGCCAAGTAATAGAACATACCCCAGAAGTCACCACTATGCCCTAATTTGACTTTATTGTACTGTCTCCTTGGAGAGTTAACTATGTCCGGCTTTTTGTATTTTTAATAAATGTTACCAACTATGTATGAATCCTTACGTAACACGTTGTTTCATCTTGCACTCCCCTTTTTAAAGGAGATCATATTTTATATGTATTTCTTTAGCCTTGCATCTTATCATTCATTATATTTTTGAGGTGTATCCATGTTGACGTTTGTAGGTATAGTTCATTCATTTTTATTACCACTGGTTATTTATTCATTGTTCTGTTGATGGATATTTGGTTTCTACTCTTTTGTTTTTATGAGTATTGCTTCTGTAACTAGTCTTGTATCAATACATGTCTCCTGATATGTTCTTGGACATATCTCATGCAAGCATTTTTCAGAGAATCTATTTCTAGTGGCATATGTACTCCCAGGAGCAGTGGAAGAGAGATCTGGTATTTCATTTCAATGCCAGTGCTTGGAATTGTCAGATATTACATTTTTTGAAGATCTGGAGTGTATGATATGGTGTTTTCAGTTTGTATTTTTCTTACCACACTAATGAAATTGCACATCGTTTCATATACTTATAGACTGTTTATACTTGCTCTTCTATGAGATGCCTATTAGTTTAACTCAGGTGCCAGTAAACTTTTTCTGTGAATAGCCAGATTGTGTTTTAGGCTTTGTGGGCCATGAAGTTTTTGTTGCAACTATTCAGCCCTGCTCTTGTAGTGTGAAAGCAGTCATTTGTGTAAATGAGTGATTTGGCTGTGTTCCAGTAAAATTTTATTTTATGGATAATAAAATGTAAATTTCATATAATTTGCATATGTCACAAAATATTATTTAGATATTTTTTTAACTACTTAAAAGTATGTAAACCATTTTTACCTAATTCTGCTGTTTGTAGTTTGCTGACACCTGGTTTAATTTATCAATTTTAGAGGAAGGAATGTTTATTTTTTTCTTTATTGATTTGTAGGAAATCATTTAATATTTTATACTTTATTCCTTGCTTAGTTTGTGTTTCAGATAGTTACTCCCAGTTTGGTTATGATGTCTTTTGATGAACAAAAGTTATTAATTTTAATGAAGTTGAATTTATCATTCTTTGCTTTTTTGGTTTGAGAATTTTGTCTTCTAAATCATTCCATCCCCTGAATTCATAAAGTTATTCCCCTATGTGACCTTCTAAAAGTTATATAATTTTGCCTTTCACTGTTAGGTCTTTCATCCTACTTGGAATTGATTTTTCTATATAATTGAGGCTGGGGTCCAATTTCATTTTTTTTTTCACACTGGGTTGTTTTTTTCCTAGTATCATTTATTTAAATAGCTGTCCTTTTCTTACTTGTATACAGTACTATATCTATTAAATATTAAGTGTAGATATATGGAGAGATTTATATCTGGGCTCTCTTTTGTGTTCCATTGGTTTACTTATCCTTGAATCAGTACCAAACATACATATAGTCCTTACTTGGTGCTGGATAGTGTTCTAAATGCTTTATAAATATTAAGTTATTTAATCTTCACAAATGTCATTTAGATCAGAATTTCATTTTCCAATATTATGGATAAAGGAACTGAAGCACATAAAGGTTTTTTTGAGGTCACATATCTAGTAGAGCTTCATCTAACATCCTGGATGTAACAGGCATTCAGGCTCTGTAGTTTATGCTCTTAACAACTATTTTATACTGCCTTTCAATTCCAAACTGAATTATTGAGCTTAATTCTTAAGTTTTATAAATCATCTTCCATCTTGTTTGTTTTCTTCAATAATGTCTTGGCTGTTCCTGGACTTTTGCGTTTACATATATAAATATAAATTTTAGAATCTTTCACGGTCTACCAAAGAAAAAAAAATCCCATTGGTATTTCGCCTTTAAAAAGCAAGCAATTCTTTCTTTCTTTCTTTCTTTCTTTTTTGGTAAAATAGCTTTATCCTCTGTCAGAACACACTTTGGGGGGAGGAGAGAAGGAGGCAACACAGCCTAGCGCCACAGCTCGTTTAGACGGGGACATGAGATTTAAAAGCCTCACCCCACTGGCTTGCCCAGCTGAGAAAATGTCATGACCCTAACACCCACTTATAAATATCTCTTGTAATGTTAAAAAAAAAAAAAAATTTCCAGGGCCCAGCTGGCTTTACTCCTGCACAGAAAGGGTTAACCTTCAAAATTTGGTATCAGGGTCCCAGGATGGGGCTGGTAAGGAGAGACAGATTGGGAAAAAGAGGGCCCTGAAAAACAGAGAGCGACAAGCCAGTGTGTAACTGGGGCCTTCCAAAACATCCAAAACAGAGAAGGGGAAGGGTACCTGTCAGAGACAGAAACCAGTGCTGTTCCAGGGGTTGTCTCACTCCTGCCCCCAGTGTCAAATGCTCTGGAGTGATCTGTCCTTTCAGACACCCCTGTGAGGTCCCAATATCAGGACCCATCCTTTCTTCTCAGTCCCAGCCCATTCAACTCACCACCCACCTTTTAAGGTCCTAATAGGGAGCAGCCCCCTCCCCAAGGAAGAAATGTGAGGAAAGCTGGAGGTCCTTCCTGGGAGGAGGGTATTCCGGGGGTGGGCCACTTCTGGGGTCCCCGTTCAGTCCCTGACCAGGCGGTAAATGTGGTGCTGGACCCCCCGCTCACTGGTGGAGACCTCGAAGACGTAGGTGGTGCAGAGCAGCAGTTCCTGGGTGTCTCTGTCCCCACTGGAGGATGGTGAAGTTCTCCAGGACACTGTTCATCATATAGCGCTCGGGTAGCTGCCAAAGCTTGTGCAGGAAATTCACCAGGTACTCGCACATGGGTGAGCGCAGCAGGCAGTACATGAACCTCCCGTCCTCCAGCTGGGCATGCTCCGTCCCCACCTTCTCCACCACCTGCTTGCCAAAGAAGCAGACCTTCTTCTTTGGAACAGGAGGAACAGGTGAGGGTCATGTGCTGCAGGCTCTCTTACTGGCTGCTCACTAGATAGAAGCCACCACTGCTGCTGCCGGCCCCCACCTCCTCACCACTCGGCCCCCAGGTCAGGTCCTCCCAACACTTGACCAGGAAGAAGGCGTGGGGGGCCCACAGTCATACAGCTCCCGCAGACCGCCCTTTTTCTTAGGGAATTTGTCATAGATCTGCCGGACGTCCACAATCCCGAAGTGGGGAGCTTTGGGGCTGGGGTAGTGCTGGCTGCTGTGTACAACCAGGTGCCTCTGGTAAGAGTCAGCTGCATCCAGAGGTTCCACAAAGGCCGAGAACTCCACCAGCTGCAACCGAGCAGTGCCCAGAGCCCGAGCCTGCCAGGCTGGGGCTGATGGGGCAGGTGGAGGCAAAGCAGGAGGTGAGAGGGCTTGGGGGGGCTCGTACCCTGGGAGGTCAGGAGGAGTCAGTGACAAGGAGAACAGTGTCTGCGAGAATGGATTCACATCTGGAACATTCCAGGGGGGCCCAGAACCCCCCAACCAAAACTGGAAAAACTCTGGGGCCTGAGGACCGGCGGGACCAAGTTTGGCCTTCAGGGAAGGTGCTGAGATGAGCTGGGCCGAGGACATGGTGGCCATTGTCTGGAAAGCTTTGTCCTTGAAAACCTGGTCCTTGAGCTTGGACTGGATTTCCCTCGATTTCCTTCAGGCCAAAACCTGGATATGACTAGAGATCTGTTTCCAAGTTTGAGTCTTCCTCGTTCTCAGCTTGATGTAGCGGGCAATCAGTTCATTCCGACCATATATCTTGCCTTCATCAGACAGGATGATTTTCCACCAGCCACAGGGTAGGTAGATGGCCAAGGCCTCCTGGAAGCTCTGTTCGATGTCTGGACTCCATACACCCTCTGTGCCTGGGCCCCTGTCTCCCCCCACCCCCTCACTGCCGCCAGTGCCTCCTCGTTTCCTTCCTCACTTCCTGTCCAGCCGCTGCCATCGTCCAGAGGGGCCCCAGCCTGCAGTTCCCCCATATGGGCCTCCCGGCCTGGGGCTGGGCACAATTATTTCTTTTTTTTAAACATCTTTATTGGAGTATAATTGCTTTACAATGGTGTGTTAGTTTCTGCTTTATAACAAAGTGAATCAGCTATACATATACATAAATCCCCATATCTCCTCCCTTTTGCGTCTCCCTCCCACCCTCCTTATCCCACCCCTCTAGGTGGTCACAGAGCACCGAGCTGATCTCCCTGTGCTATGCAGCTGCTTCCCAATAGCTATCTATTTGACATTTGGTAGTGTATATATGTCCATGCCACTCTCTCACTTCGTCCCAGCTTACCCTTCCCCTCCCCGTGTCCTCAAGTCTGTTCTCTACATCTGAGTCTTTATTCCTGTCCTGCCCCTGCGTTCTTCAGAACCATTTTTTTTTAGATTCCATATATATGTGTTAGCATATGGTATTTGTTTTTCTCTTTCTGACTTACTTTACTCTGTATGACAGACTCTAGGTCCATCCACCTCACTACAAATAACTCAATTTTGTTTCTTTTTATGGCTGAGTAATATTCCATTGTATATATGTGCCACGTCTTCTTTATCCATTCATCTGTCGATGGACACTTAGGTTGCTTTCATGTCCTAGCTATTGTAAATAGTGCTGCAATGAATATTGTGGTACATGACTCTTTGAATTATGGTTTTCTCAGGGTATATGTCCAGTAGTGGGATTGCTGGGTGGTATGGTAGTTCTATTTTAAGTTTTTTAAGGAACCTCCATACTGTCCTCCATAGTGGCTGTATCAATTTACATTCCCACCAACAGTGCAGGAGGGTTCCCTTTTCTCCACACCCTCTCCAGCATTTCTTGTTTGTAGATTTTTTGATGATGGCCATTCTGACTGGTGGCACAGTTATTTCTTAATGTTATCAACCATACAGTGAGTTCTCATATTTCCTTGAGTGTCTCTTAATTTTCTTCCTTTAGTTTGTTTAGATCAGATCTAGAGGAGGTCCATACAGTGCGTTTTGATTAATATGCCTCTCAAGTCTGTTTTAATCTATAATTTTCTGTCTTTCTCTCCCTTGCCATTTGTTGCTATCCTATTTGTTTTGTAGAATTTTCCATCAGCTTGTGCTGATTGTGTTCTCATGATATTTAACATGTTCCTCTATTCCCTGTATTTCCTGTAAATTGATAGTTAAATCTCATTCAGTGAGATTCAGGGTTATTTTTGGGTTTTTTTTACAGGGGCTGGGGAGGGCAAGAATACTTCATAGTTGGTGTTGTGTATTTTCAAAGGATGCACAGTGTCTAGCTGTCGTTGTTTTTGTAATGTTAAAAGCCATTATTTCATTAAGGGTTGCAAAATGATAATATTCTGATTCAAACATTTCTTCTTTATTTAATGGGAGTTTTCACCAGTCTTTATGCTGACATCTTCAAAATTTTGGCTACTTAAAAGTTTATTCCCTGGTAAATTCTGTAGGCAGGGCTCATAGTCATAAGAATAGTACTCCATGAGTGTCTGTATGTTGCATTACATTTATATTTACAGAGTACTTTGGCTGGATTTTGATTCTTAAGCTTGCATTTTTTTTCTAGATGATCTTAAACATGTTACTCTGTGTCTTCTGGCCTAGTGTTCAGTCACGTTGCTGCTTATGATTCTGATGACGGTTTCACTTTCTTTCTCCTAGAAGGACTTTGTAATTTTGCCTAGATATTCAGAGCTGATTGGAAGCTTTATGTGGGCAGGAGTTGGGACAGGTGGACATCACGGTAGATGGTCAGTCAGTAATGTAGTGATTTGATGGCCTCAAAACTTGAGTATCTAAAGTTTTTTTTTTTCCCCCCTCTCTCAGGCCAGTCATTTTCCTTTTAGAAAAGTACTATAAGTATAGGCCTGACAGTCTAGATTCAGGGAGCCAGTTGGTTGAAGAATGTGGGGACCTTACATTTCAATTTACAGATTTTTACTTAAAATACCCATTTTTTCAGTATGGTGTTTTATTTACCCCTTATCTACACCTGTTGTCTCCTAGGCCACAACCTCTGTGCACTAAACACTGTCTTATGAAAATTTCTTCTCTTCTGTTGGGCTCAAGGGGGATAGTCACAAGTCACTCATGTGACTTATGGAAGATATTGTTTTTTATTGATTAATAGTATCGGGGATATTACAGTCTACCTTCCATTGATATTTTACTGCTTTATGTAGTATCGCATATCTTAACAGTGCTATACTGTCAATTCCTGCTTCTTGCCTATCACAGTATTATTGTAATATATTTTACTTTTGTGTATGCTGAAAGTCCACAATGTATACCTACCTATCGGGGTTTAGTCAGTTTTCCTTAGGGCAATTAATTTTTTATAAGAGATGTATTTACCTTTATTCTAACTATTTCCAGAACTCATTTCTTCATGTACCTTCAAAATTCTGTTATTTGTATTTCTACTCGAAGAACTTAATCATTTCTTATAATGCAAGTCTGCAGGTTACGAATTATTTCATCTTTTGGCAGGAAGGAGGCATCAGAACTGGAAAAAAAAAAGGCTTTTATTTCACCTTCATTTTCTGAGTGATATTTTTGCTAGGTGTACATAATTTCTCATCTTTATCTGACTGCCTTGAGAATTTGTGTATGGTATGCTAGGTATATGAAAGTATATTTTCATATTTGTCCTGTTCAGAGTTTTCTGGATCTGTCTCAATATTTTTTATACCTTTTCAAATAGTTCTGCTTCCACCTCTCTCGCTTCCTCATCTCCTCTTCCTCCTCCGCCTCCTCCCTATTCTTCTTCCTCTTGGGTTCCAAAAATTCTTATTAGATTCCTGTTAGATATTGTCCCATAACCTTTGGATCCTCTGTTCAACTCTTCCCATTCTTTTCTCATTATGTTTCGCTTGTGTAATTTCTTTTGACCTATTTTTAAGTTCACTGATTTTGTCCTTGGCTCCATTGAATATGCTAATAAATCCATTGAAAGTATTCTTCATCTATTACCATGTTTTTTTAATCTTTAATATTTCCCTTTGAGTCTTTTTTCCGTTTTCCATTTCTCTGCTCATATTCTTCAGTCTGTTCATTCATATTTTCCACGTTTTCCACTAGAAGCACTTACCTTAGTAATCATAATAATTCAAAATCCACCGGCTGAAAGTTCCAACATCTATGTTATAAGCAAGTCTGATTCTGTTGATTGCTTTGTCATTTATTTTCTTCTTGCTTTTTGGGTTGTTTCATAACTAATGATTGACTGTCAGACATCCTATATAGGATAATAGAGACGGAAGTGAATAGTATTTATGTCTGAAAGTGAGTGTGCCTCCTTTTTCTGCTAGTCTATTAACATGGGGGATTGAATCCAGTTAATGGAGAGCTGAACTGGGTTTGAGTTTTCTTGTTTAATACGATTCCCTTCAATATACCACTGCTTCACATCCCTTCAGCTATGTGGGGGATTTTTTGTTGGAGTGCTGCTTCATACTGTGCTGTTGACTTTTCCTCTACTCTTGTACCTCAGAAAGTTCTCTTTCCATACTCTTGGCTCTTTCCTTGATGTTTAGAGTCTACTGCTGCTTTTTCGTAGAGCTTGCCATCTTGATGGTATTTGGGGGTGGCGGTAGAGTGGGAAGATGTTTTAGGTAGGCTTGTCAGTTGTCCTAGTTCAGGTTCTGTCTAGCCAGATCTGTTTCTCCAGGTCTCAGAAATGGGACATTCTTGGTGATCCTGTCCATCCCTCCCATGGCATTTGACTCAGATCTTTGGTAGCTCCTGTATGGGAGAGTATGCCTTCCTGCTCCGTAGAAGGTGCTCTATAATGGGTCCCAGGACGGTTTCTGCCCCCGAGTGTAGAGGGAGTTTTATCTTTTCCTCTAGAGTATGGTATCTTCACCTGTGCTCTGAGGGCAACAAGGTTACTGCCTGTCTGCTAATTTCTTAAGGCTCCTGTTCTAAGAGAATAATCCTGATGGAACTTTGGGCCTTTTCTAGAGTGGAGGCTTCTCCTCTCTTTGAGGGTTGTACCAAGGAAAGCTTCCTCTGGTATTCCACTCTGGTCCCAGTCTCTCAGGAGTTCCCAGCAGAAAGCACACAATGAAGTGCTTGCAACTAAGTGTGAGCTCCTCTTGTGTCTGTGACTCCCAGGGATTCTGTATATCACATTATAAGTTCATAGTCAGCATTTACCATTTTATCTGACTTCTTACTTAGCTTGTATGGTATCTGACAGCTCTTTTCTTCTGCCCCTTACCACAGGTGAGCTGGTGCTTAAGGTTCTCTCTTGAAGGTACCTTTTTTCTTTAGATTTTAGGCTGCTTAGTTGACTTGTGACCTCAGATTTCTAATGGTTTTAAGAAAAGTTATGATTTTGTAGTTTATCTGTTTTTGTTTTTCTTGTTCTTAAGGTTTGGAGTAACTGTCTCTCCAGCATTCTACATCCTAGGCAGAAGCAGAATTCCTATAGACTTCTGTTTAGTCTCATCTTACACCTCAACCTTCAGACAACTATCCTTGATTCCTGAGGTTTTTTTGTTCCATGGTTGGAATTCATTTACTTCTTGATGATTCTTCAGCCCTCTGCCTTACTTCTAGCATTTAGAGGGTCAAGAAAGCTATAAACTAAGTTAGTGAGTGCTCTGTTTTATCTTTCAGAATATTTTTGACATTTCACATCTGCTAATATCTCCACCATTTTTAACTGGTATTGCAGAGCTTGAGACATTATACTGCTGTAGGTAATTCTTGTTTGGCAATTGAGATGACCCTTGACAAACTAGTAAGGAACAGAAGTATAGTGATAGGAGAAAACTCCTTGGAAGGATCTGGATAATTATTCACATATCTCAAATGAAGAAAATAGATTATATTAAGTTTTGACAGTGACTGAAAAATACCTTTATATGGCAGTTCTCAGTACACATGTATACACACTAAATGAAAATGTGTATTCTGATTTTTTTTGTTTTTTCCATTTAAAAAAATCTTGTGCCAGACCTAGTAAATTGATTTCATGGCCCATAAAGGGAGTTGCCACTACTGATTTGAAAAAACTTGCAGTGTAGAGTCTAATAAAGAAGTTAGGGGCTTCCCTGGTGGCGCAGTGGTTGAAAGTCCGCCTGCCGATGCAGGGGACACGGGTTCGTGACCCGGTCCGGGAAGATCCCACATGCCGCGGAGCGGCTGGGCCCGTGAGCCATGGCCGCTGAGCCTGCGCGTCCAGAGCCTGTGCTCCGCAACAGGAGAGGCCACAACAGTGAGAGGCCCGCGTACCGCAAAAAAAAAAAAAAAAAAGAAGTTAGAATTGTTTTCTTATTTGTACTTGGCTTGACTACTTACAAGATTTTCCAGATATGTGTGTATATCTTGCGTTTGCTTTATTTTTGTACTGAAGACATATCATTTCGAAAGTGGATTTTGACAATTAAATTTTCTCTCATTAAGGCTGTTTATATTACTGGAAAAGAAGTTTTCAGCTTCAGAATCGTTTCTTATATGGGTGCAACTGCTGGTTCTGCGTACACAGACATGAATGTGTTTGACAGTCAAGTTAATTTAACTGTTGGTTGCATTGAAGTAGTTCTTGTCACAAAATTTCTGTATTCTGTATTGGTAAGTATGTTAATCGGTTTTTTATTTATTCTTTCCTACTAGTTGGAAAGTGTTTGCTGTGCATCAAGCATAGATGAAGCATTCCTTACTTGATTTTTTTTGTCCTGATTTTTCAAGATATTCTGGGTACCATATATCATGACTGAAATGTATAGTATACTGTTTATATAACATCATTTTCACATGGGAATGTTCTAGCTAATTGAAATATGTATTTTATAAACATATTAAATATATGTATATTATATATTATATATCATATATGTTATCTATATTAATTGAATTCTTTATACATTATTAGTTTGAGTGTTTTACCTGACTTCCAGCTCTAACTAAAAGTGCTAAATATATAATTGAAGTTTGTTTTGGTCATTAAGAAAATTATGTTTTATATTGCATTCTAGTTCTGTGAATATTTGGGGCTTTGAGGGATTTAGATTTAATCCCTATATGACACTTCCCTGAGGTATTTAAGTTCTGTTTCTGCCTTTCATAGTTTTGTTTTTTTTTCCCTTGCTGTCAGCTGATGTTTTTTCCTGTGTCATACCTGTCTCTATGACTTCACTATTCATTCTTTTAACTAAATTGTGGTATATAAACTAAATAATCAGTTGATTCTAAATAAATAATGTTGCTGTTTTTGTGATCTTTTTAACTGAGGTTATCATGCAGTTTTTCCTATAGCCATAAAAACTTTTTTGTATATAAAAAGTAAAAATGAAAAAGTATTCTTGTTTAATTTTTTCTAATTTCTTTTTATAACTCAGAAGCATTATATCACTGAGCCCCTTTGTGATAGCTTTATACTAAAAAATTATTGAAAATAATTAAAACATGAAATTAATTAAACATGAAAATTAAGTATAATTCTGGGTGTATTTTATATCATTTAGTATTTTTCCTACATTTCAGGAATCAGAAAACTTTAGCGTTCTTGACAGACATATTTTTATTACTGTTTTATCTTACAAACGTAAATAAGCTCTCTGTCCATTGTGGTTGTGTAGGGAAATACAGTGTGATTGTTGAGCCATTAAGGAAAGTGAGATAAAAAGGGAAATAGATGCCAGTGAAACATTGGAGCATCCACATGTTGCTTTGGTCCAGGGACTAGATTTTTACTGTGTTTTTGTATCTGTATCTTTGTGTTTCTCAACCTTTATTGCAGAAAATTACGGTTTAATATAGACAAGTCAGACTTTGAATAAATAATGCTTAGTTGTTCCAAGAGAAAATTTTTCTTATGGAGGTAAAATCAGAAATATCAATATACATTTAATAGTTTTATTCATTAATGGTAGCCTTAAGAATATAATTGTTTTCTTTATAGGCTTTTATAGATAATTTTCAAGCAGCTAAACAAGCCTTGGCAGAGGCAACTGTTCAGGCAGCAGAAATGGCTGCTACTGGTGTAAAAGAACTGGCACAAAGGAGTTCTAGAATGGCATTGGATGTTGACATCAAAGCCCCAGTTGTGGTTATCCCACAGTCTCCAGTTTCTGAAAATGTTTTTGTTGCTGATTTTGGACTAATTACAATGAAAAATACATTCCATGTGATAACAGAGAGTCAGATCAACCCCCCACCCATTATTGATTTGATAACGATAAAGCTGAGTGAAATGCGACTATACAGGTAAGCTTTTCACAAATATATTTATGTAGAATGCAATCTTTTTCTAACTTTTTACATTAAAGGCTTTGGTATCTTGAGTTTTCCGTTTAGAGTGGAACTTAATTTTATTATAACTGTACTTAATTTTGTGATTTCCTCTTCCCCAAGTATTTTTTGGTAAGATCAATTATAGTCTTCTAGTTTTTAAAAACCTAGGAAGTATTGGAAAATTCCTCATTAGGTAATTAGGAATGCTGTAAAATTTGTTATCTGAGGAAGAATATTTGTACTTATTTGCAGTTCTTTATAAATTATAAGGTTATGGAAGAAATGGGAGAATTTCTAATATATTTATTCACTCAGCAAATACAGCAGTACCCGAAGTACTCTATCACCTTTGTGCTGTGGATCTGATACGCTAATTAAAGACACACACAACACACACACACACACACACACACACACACACACACAGTAGAGTACAATCTTATATATTCACTCTGCATAGGATTAGGAATTAGGGGAATAAGTGAATATCCAGATAGTTTCCAGAACTTTTACTGTGCTGTTTCTAATCATCTATTCTAGATTTAATGCCCTTTTCCTCTTACAACTTGGATTCATCACTACTTAAACTTGCTCTTTTCTTTCTTTCTGTAATTTTTTTCTTTGATCTCATTCTATTTATTTTTTTCCTTTTTATTTTTGCTGCTTCTCTGGCTTCTGGCAGGTCTGTCTCCCTCCTGCCATTCTTTCCATCAACTGAATATTTTAAAAACAGCTTTATTGAGATATAATTAGTATATAATAAATTGCATACTTTTAAAATATACAGTTTGATAAGTTTGATACGTATACACTTACGATAGTTTGAGTACAACTGTGTTAATTCTTCCTTAAATATTTTGTAGAATTCACCAGTGAAGCCACTGGGGCTGGTATTTGCTTGTGGGAGATTTTTAACTACAATTTCCATTTCTTTAGTAAACTTGGGACTATTCAAATTAATTATTTTTGAGTGATTGTTAATTTTTTTCAAGAAATGTGTCTATTTCACCTACATTGTAGAGTTTTATGACATAAAGTTCAAAATACTCTCTTCTTACTCATTAGTATCTATATTGATGTTACCTCCCCCATTCTTGATATTTATAATTTATACCTTAATCAGCCTGGCTAGAGGTTAATCGGTTTTATTGATCTTTTTTTTTTTTCCTATGGGATAACTGGGTATCCATTATTTTTTTCCCTTCCAGTTTTATTGAGATATAATTGACATACAGCACTGTATAAGTTTAAGCTGTAAACATAATGATTTGACTTACCTACATCATGAAATGATTACCACATAAGTTTAGTAAACATCCATCATCTTCTATAGATACAGAATTAAAAGAATAGAAAAAAAATTTTTTTTATGAGGAGAACTCTTAGGATTTACTCAGTTAACAATTTCCATATGTAACATACAAGAGTATTAATTATATTTATCATGTTGCACATTATATCCCTAGTACTTATGTATCTTATAACTGGCAGTTTTTACCTTTTGACTACGTTCATCCAGTTCGCCCTCCTCCTACCCCTTGCCTCTGGTAACCACATCTTATTGCTTTTTCTATGAGTTGGTTTGTTTTGAAGCATAATTGACCTACAGAACTATGTTAGTTCCTGTATCATAACATAGTGATTCAGTATTTCTGTACATTTCAAAATGATCACCATGGTAAATCTCTACCATACAAAGATATTACATAGTTACTGACTGTATTCTCCACACTGTACATTTCATAGCCACGACTCATTTATTTTGTAACTGAAAGTTTGTACCTCTTAATCTCTCACACTTATTTCTCTCCTCCCCCCACCCCTCTCCCCTATGGCAAGCACCTGTTTGTTCTCTGTATCTATGACTGGTTTCTCTTTTGTCAACGTTTCTTATTTGTTTTGTTATTTAAATTCCATATATAAGTGAAATCATACAGTATTTATCTTTCTGTGTCTGATTTATTTCACTTAACATAATATCCTCTAGGCCCATCCATATTGTCACAAATGGCAGGATTTCATTCTTTTTTTGTGGCTGAGTAATATTTCATTGTGTGTGTGTGTGTGTGTGTGTGTTTGTGTGTATACACGCACATACATACATATACACACGCACCACATCTTATTTATCCATTCAGCCACTGATGAACACTCAGATTGTTTCCATATCTTGGCTACTGTAAATAATGCTGCAATGAACTTACGGGTATGTGTATCTTTTCAAATTAGTGTTTTCATTTTCTTTGGATAAATACGCAGGAATGGGATTCCTGGGCGGGGCCAGTTCCTGACAAAGCTGGCTGCGGTATTCAGGGTGTCCCAGAGTTAGTGTCATCCCTGAGGTGGGCAGGGCCAGATATTGGGGTGGTTGAGAGTCTCAAGGTGTCCCAGAGCTGGTGTTGGGCCACTGGTGGGCAGGGCTGGGGCCCAGTGGTCCCATGGCTGGTGTCTGCCCACTGCAGGAGTAAGGTCATGTCCTCGGAGGGGGGGCGTGCCGGCCTGCTGATGGTCAGAGCTGGGCCCTGTGGTCTCTTGCTGTAGAGCTTGGTGGTCCCAGAGCTGGTGTCAGCCTACAGGTGGCAGGGCTGGGTCCTGGGGCGGCCAGGAGCTCAGGGGGTCCTATGGGAGTTGGTCTGCTTGTGGGTGGAGCTGTGTCAATGCTCAGCTAGCTACTTGGTGTGGGATGTCCCAGGACTGGTGCCTATTGACTGGTGGGCTGGGACGGGTCCCAGTGTTAATGAGCTAGAGGGAGGATTCCAAAATGTTGCTTGCCTGCAGCATTGCCCTCATGGTTGAATGAGCATCCAGAAGTGGCTTCTGCCAGCGTCTGTGTCCCCAGCGTGAGTACCAGAAGCTTCCTGCTTCTCTGGGAGGCTCTCTAATATCAGCAAGTGGGTCTGACCCAGGCTCCTTTTAAATTACTGCTTCTTCCCTTGGTCTCAGAACATGTGAGATTTTGTGTGCACCCTCTAAGAGTAGAGTCTGTTTCCTACTGCCCTTTGACTCTCTCAAAAGTATGCCCCACTGGTCTTCAAAGCCAGTCATTCTGGGAACTCTAGGCTGGGCAGCCTGATGAGGAGGGTTGTACCCCTCGTTCCTTGGGGAGAACTTCTGCAATTATAATTATCCTCCCATCTGTGGCCTGGGGGTATGGTTCTTTACTATACCGTGTCTACACTCCTCCTACCTGTGTTGTTGTGGTTCCTTCTTTATATCTTTAGTTTTTAAATAGCTTCTTCTCTGCTGGTCTTAGGTCATCCTCATTGATAGTTACTCTGTAAATATTTGTAATTTTGGTGTGCTCCTGAGAGGAGGTGATCTTAGAGTCTTCCTATTCCTCTATCTTGGCCGTTCCCTGGTTATCCATTCTTGACAGTTCAGTTTTATTGCTCTTAAAGCACCAGCTTTTGGGTTTTTCTCTTCTTTTTCTGTTTTCTCTTTCATTGATATCTACTTTGATATTCATTATTCCTTCTGCTTACTTTGGGTTTAATTTTGCTCTTTTTCTAAGTTTCTTTAGGTGGTGGCTCAGATGATTGATTTGAACATTTCTTTTCTAGTATAGGCATTTAGTACTACAATTTTGGAGTTCTTCTCTGTAGCTCTGTCCTCTCTGGAATTTTACCATATGAACTCTAGCTGCCTTGGTTTCCCTGGACTCTCAGGTCTGTCTTCATAACTCATGGACTTTACTGGTTATTTCTTGGCTTATCCATCCCCCCGCTTTTCCATGACCTTTAAATTATCTCAAAACAATTGAAGTTGGAGCATTACGGCTCATCTTGTTTTTTCTTGTCTCAGTAATCAGTGTCCATTGCCTAATGTCCTGTATCTTGAAAAACATTTTTTAATATATCTTGCATGTGTGTCTTTGTGGGGGGAGGGAGGAATTGTTTCAGGCAGGAGAGTAAATCTAGTTCATGATATTTCATCTTAGATGGAAGGAGAAATTTCCATCAATTGAATATTTGAGTATTTATTAAGCATGTAATATATCCCAGGCACTGTGCTAGGAACGTGAAGTATCGTAGTGAGCAGTCTTTACAAGGGATGAATAAATAGTACCTCCCTCATTAGATTGTTGAGATAGGTACTATTTAATGAATTTTATGAGCTGATGCATAAAAACAGGATCACATTTAGATTTTGGAAGGGTTGTAGAAAATAGGTCAAAAGGAGACAAAACTGGAAGTTGAAAGAATGGTTTGCTAACTGCTGGAGTAATTCACATAAGAATTAGATGTGACTCAGTCTAGGATAAGGAAGTGAGGTAGTAGAGGACTAACCAGGTGTGACAAATTTGAAAAGTAGAATTAAAGGTAACTGATTATTAAAGGGGTGTCAGGGTTAAAAGAGAGTAGTTAAAATAAGACTCCAGCTTGCAGGTTTGTAAAATTCAGCATTTGGTAATAATGCAGTTCAGCAAGATGTGACAGAGCAATGCAGAAAAAAAAGTAGAGTGGAGATGTTAACAAGTTCTCTTACGGGCAAAGTAACTTGAAAATGGTTACATGACTTTTATATGAAGATATCTAGAACCGGATCTGGAAAGCACCTAGATATAGTGTCTGGATATTGGAAAGTGTTTGGATTTCTAGATTTGGGAGTGTTTAATAATATTTAACTAGTTATAGAAGCCATCAAAGTGAGTAAGGTCACACAGAGAATTTGTAGAGTGGGACATGTGGGGCAGAATGCTGAGGAATGTCCATATTTAAGGAATGGCAGATGAAAATCCCTCAAAAGAGGTTAAGATGGAGCAAGCAAAACGATGGAAAGGGAACCAGGAGAATGTATTGAAGTAGCGTTGAGGATCATGTTGATGTTGATAACCATGAATTAACAGTATATGATTTTTTTTCATGTAGTACTTGATATTTGGTATTTGGAATCCAACAGTCTGTTGGATTCAGGCAAGACAGTTTTTAACAAGCAGATATGACTGAAGATAGTGAGACAAGATTTTAAATATTGAAAGTCATGTTGACAGATAATGGAGAGGGAAGAAATTGAAGATAAGAAAATACTGATAGACTAAGGGAATATAGAGAGTGGTTTATAAACTGGAGATTCAGTAGTCTCAAAGTCTTCAAAAATGAACACTGACTAGTTATTGATAGATTGCAGCAAGAATAGAAGGTGGTTAACCTGGATGGTGTTACTCTTAAAGGAGTAGAAGAGAGAGTGGATGAGCATTGTTCCAAATTAAGAAAAATGGTTTGTATCCCTCAACTCTGAGGTAGATAAGAGTGTTGGAGAGAAATCAGACTTTAATAGAGCTTCATGGAAAGCCGGGTTTCAGTTAAGATAAGAAATGAATGATACATTTAGTGAAGACATAGGAAAATGTAGAATGATTTGTTTAGCCAAGTCCAGGGATTTCAGAAATTACAGGGAAATATTGAAATGAAAGACTTCTATTTTAATAATAGGCTGTAGACATACACTAATAATTTAAACCTTTAGGAGGCTCATTAGCTTGGAGTTTAAACTGTGTAAAAGTCTGAATTTACTAAAAACAGAACATTTATGCGTCTATATTTAATCACGTCTTGTTTGACTTCAAGAAATGATCTAGACACATCTTCTATTCAACATAGTATTGGAAGTCCTAGCCACAGCAATCAGACAAGAAAAAGAAATAAAAGGCATCCAAATTGGAAGGGAAGAGGTAAAATTGTTATTATATGCAGATGATATGACACTATATATAGAAACACCTAAAGGCTTCCACACAGAAACTACTAGAACTGATAAACGAATTCAGCAAGGTAGCAGGATACAAGATTAACATACAGAAGTCAGTTGCATTTCTTTACAACAACAATGAAATATCAGAAAGGGAATGTAAAAAAACAATCCCTTTTAAAATTGCAGCCCCAAAAATAAATACTTAAGAATAAACCTGACCAAGGAGATGAAAGACTGATATGCTGAGAACTGTAAAACATTAATAAAGGTAATTGAAGATGATTTGAAGAAATGGAAAGATACCCCATGCTCTTGGATTATTAAAATGACCATACTATCCAAAGGAAACTACAGATTTAATGTGATCCTTATCAAATTGCCCATGAAATTTTTCACAGAATTAGAACATACAATTCTAAAATTCATATGGAACCATAAAAGACCCAGAATGGCCAAAACCTTCCTGAAGAAAAAGAACACAACAGGAGGCATAACCCACCCAGACTTCAGACAATACTACAAAGCTACAGTAATCAAAACAGCATGGTACTGGCACAAAAACAGACATATGGATCAATGGAACAGAATAGAGAGCCCAGAAATAAACCCACACACCTACGGTCAATTAATCTTTGACAAAGGAGGCAAGAATACACAATGGGAAAAAGACAGTCTCTTTGGCAAGTAGTGCTGGGAAAGCTGGACAGCTGCATGTAAATCAGTGAAGTTAGAACACACCTCACCATACACAAAAATAAACTCAAAATGGCTTAAAGACTTAAGCATAAGACATGACACCATGAAACTCCTAGAAGAGAACATAGGCAAAACATTCTCTGACATAAATCATACCAATGTTTTCTTAGGTCCGTCTGCCAAGGCAATAGAAATAAAAACAAAAACAAATGGAACTTAAGCAAACTTACAAGCTTTTTCACAGCAAAGGAAACCATAATCAAAATGAAAAGAACCTACAGAATGGGAGAAGATATTTGCAAATGATGCGACTGACAAGGACTTATTTTCCAAAATATATAAATAGCTCATACAACTCAACAACAAAAAAAATCCCAATCCAAAAATGGGCAGAAGACCTAAATAGACATTTCTCCAAAGAAGAAATACAGATGGCCAACAGGCACATGAAAAGAAGCTCAACATCGCTAATTCTTCTTTTTTAAAATAAATTTATTTTATTTATTTACTTTTGGCTGTGTTGGGTCTTTGTTGCTGCATGTGAGCTTTCTCTAGTTGTGGCGAGCAGGGGGCTACGCTTCGTTGCATTGCAGTGGCTTCTCTTGTTGCGCAGCACAGGCTCTAGGTGTGCGGGCTTCAGCAGTTGTGGCACGCGGGCTTGGTAGTTGTGGCTCGTGGGCTCTAGAGTGCAGGCTCAGTAGTTGTGGTGCACAGGCTTAGTTGCTTCGCGGCATGTGGGATCTTCCCGGACCAGGGCTCGAACCTGTGTCCCTGCATTGGCAGGCAGATTCTTAACCACTGCGCCACCAGGGAAGCCCCAACATCACTAATTATTAGAGAAATGCAAATCAAAACTACAGTGAGGTACCACCTCACAGCAATCAGAATGGCCATCATTAAAAAGTCTACAAATAACAAATGTTGTAGAGAGTGTGGAGAAAAGGAAACCCTCCTACACTGTCAGTGGGAATGTAAGTTGGTACAACCACTGTGGAAAACAGTGTGGAGGTTCCTCAGAAAATGAAAAACAGAAATACCAGATGATCCAGCAGTCCCACGCCTGGGCATATATCTGGACAAAACTATAATTCAAAAAGATACATACATCCCTATGTTCATAGCAGCACTATTCACAATAGCCAAGACATGGAAACAACCTAAGTGTCCATTGACAGATGAATGGGTAAAGAAGCTATGGTACATATATACAATGGAATACTACTCAGCCATAAAAAAGAATGAAAGAATGCCATTTGCAGCAACATGGATGCAACTCGAGATTATCATACTAAGTGAAGTAAGTCAGAAAGAGAAAGACAAATACCAAATGATGTCACTTACATGTGGAATCTAAAATATGATACAAGTGAACCTATCTATGAAACAGAAACAGAATCACAGACATACAGAGCAGACTTGTGGTTGCCAAGGGGAGTGGGGAGGGATGGAGTGGGAGGTTGGGGTTAGCAGATGTATACTTTTTTTTTTTTTTTTTTTTTGTGGTACGCGGGCCTCTCACTGCCGCAGCCTCTCGCATTGCGGAGCACAGGCTCCGGATTCGCAGGCTCAGCGGCCATGGCTCACGGGCCCAGCCACTCCGCGGTATGTGGGATCCTCCCAGATCGGGGCACGAACCCGTGTCCCCTGCATTGGCAGGCGGGCTCTCAACCACTGCGCCACCAGGGAAGCCCCAGGTGTAAGCTTTTATATGTATCAGTAGAATGGATAAACAAGGTCCTACTGTAATGCAGAGAAAACTATATTCAATATCCTGTGATAAGCCATAATGTAAAAGATTATGTATAAAAAAAGAATGTATGTATATGTATAACTAAATCACTTTGCTGTAAAGCAGTAATTAACAGAACATTGTAATTCAACTATACTTCAATTTTAAAAAATTAAAAAAACAAAAAAAGATATAGATATGAATTAGGTGTGAGTCTGTATTACAAATAGATTGTTTTTAAAAAGCGCTCTCTAAATGTTTCTAGAGCATTAAATAACAATATATATTCTTTTCTGTCCAAAAAAGAATTTTTTTATTGAAGAAATACATAAAATGGTGTTGGGGATGAATGTAAAAGATTGCTGGTGATATGACCACCCAAAGATAACTACTGTTAATAATTTGGAATTGTTTTCTATTTTATTATATCTGCACATATATTTAAGTGAAATAAGAATTCTGTTGTATATTGCAGATTGTAATTTTCTCTTAAAAATGTGCTATAAACATTTTTCCATATTATTTTGAGTGTATAATTTTTTCTAAATATTTTAATACATAGTTTTTAAAAAAATCCATCTGCCTGTTAAAAATTTAAGTTTTTTATTGTTGTTTTAAATAGCAGTATAATGATGATTGATATCTTTCTCAATACTTATATGATTTTCTACTCATTTCTTTAGGATAATTCATTTCCTTCAGATGAATTCCTAGAAACATAATTACTCATTTATAGAGTAAACCAATTTTCCCTGAAGTAATTTTATCACAAAGATGTTAACTGCAATATAAAATTTTAAAAAGATGTTTATAATACTTCTATAAGGAAAGTTGTAAAACTTAACCAAGGGCCAGAAAGAAATCTTGAATAATTTTTCAGAGAATATTTTCCTACATCTAATATTGTAAAGGTGTCAGTTTCTTATAAATTAATTTATACATTTAATGCACTGTTAATAAAAAAATCACAACAGCTGTTCTTTTTAAAAGCCTTTCAAAATTATTGTAAAGTTTTTCTGGAAATATAAATTGGGGGCAAGATGTAGAAAAGATTTTTTTTTTTAAATTGAGATTGGGCATGGGAGAATCATAACATTAGAGGTACTACTAAAATATATTAAATTACATTAAATACTAGTAAAATATATTACAAAATTAAAATAATTAAGTTAGTGAAACAGTAGAAAACTCAGCAGCTGACTGTGTGTATGTGTGTGTGCATCATCATTATTCATATATATTACAGTCAATCCCCGTTATTCACGGATTCCATATTTGTGAATATTTCTGCTTGCTACAACTTATTTGTAACCACAAAATCAATATTCATGACACTTTTACAGTCATTTGTGGACATGCGCAGAGCTGCAAGAAATTTGGGTCTCCCAAGGCCTTTGTTCCCAGCTGAGGTGTTAAACAAGGTGACGCCCTGCCTTCTTATTTGAACTCTCATGCTGTAAACAGTGTCCTTTTTGTGTGCCATGTTTTTTGCATTTAGGGGCTTTTCCTTGGTGATTTTGCTGTTTAAAATGGCCCCAGAGCATAATGCCATTTATAAGCATAAAAAAACTAAAGGTGAGTGAATTGTATATTGTATGAATTATCTCAGTAATGCTCTTTAAAAAACTATGGACAGGGGCGTCCCTGGTGGCGCAGTGGTTGAAAGTCCACCTGCTGCTGCAGGGGACGCGGGTTCGTGCCCCGGTCCAGGAGGATCCCACGTGCCTTGGAGCGGCTGGACCCGTGAGCCATGGCCGCTGAGCCTGCACGTCCGGAGCCTGTGCTCTGCAACGGGAGAGGCCGCAACAGTGAGAGGCCCGCGTACCGCAAAAAAAAAAAAAAAAGAAAACTATGGACAAATAACACATAAGTACCAGTCATATGGTAGAGAAGAGCTTGCTAATTTAAGCACTGAAGAAAGAAGAAAAGTGATAAGGGAAAAATATCAATTGGCTTTGACTGTATAAAAGTATAAGTTTCTGAATATTAATTACCAAAACAAAATTCTGGGAAACATAGCATATGGGGTAATTAACAACATCTGTAATAAAGGATAAAAATCCTTAAATATTTTAAGACAGTAAGTAAAAGATAATTTGAAAAATTGGTAAAGAACATGACTAGATTCTTTATAGGAATGGTGATAGCTGGTGTATAGCTAATAGAAATGTTCAACCTCATTAATATTCAAGGGAATGAAAATTAATACAGTGAAATGTTTGCATATTAAATTTGGAAAATCTTAATAATCAGTAATTCTCACTCTGGGTGCAGGGAGATGGATACTCTCATATGTTGTTATTTATATATTGATCCAATTTCTTGTATTTAGTTTGGCAAATAATTGAGGAGTACATGTCATATTGTAATCATCTGAGCCAAGTACTGGCAGTACATCAAAGAATAACATAAATATAGTCCTTACCCTCATGAATCTTTCATTCTAATTGAAACTACAGACAAGACAATGACCTATTAAATGTACTGGATGGGCCAAAAGGTTCGTCCAGTTTTTTCCGTAAGATGGCTATAGTAGCACTTAGTTGTCTTTAACTTCATTCGAAACAGTTTCGTTAGATTATATGTGACAGCTCTCATATCAGTGTGCATTTAAAAAAAGACTTATCAAAGTTGGTGAATTTTTGTGTAGCCATTTTAATATTGAAGATGGAAGAAAGAAAGCAACATTTTTGGCATATTATGCTTTATTATTTCAAGAAAGGTAAAAACGCAGCTGAAACACAAAAAAAGATTTGTGCAGTGTATGGAGAAGGTGCTGTGACTGTGAAGTTTCGTGCTGGAGATTTTTCACTGGAGGGTGCTCCATGGAGGATGCTCCATGGTCGGGTAGACCAGCTGAAGTTCATAGCGATCAAATGGAAACAATAATTGAGAACAGTCAATGTTATACCACGCAGGAGACAGCCAGCATACTCAAAAAATACATATCAAGCGTTGAAAATCATTTGCACCAGCTTGGTTATGTGAATCACTTTGATGTTTGGGTTCCACATAAGTTAAGCAAAAAAACCCTTCTTGACCATATTTCCACATGTGATTCTCTACTGAAACGTAATGAAAACGTTCTGTTTTAAAAACAAATTGTGACAGGCGATGAAAAGTGGATACTATACAACAGTGTGGAACGGAAGAGATCATGGGGCAAGAGAAATGAACCACCACCAACCACACCAAAGGCCCGTCTTCACCCAGAGAAGGTGATGTCGTGTACATGGTGGGATTGGAAGGGAGTCCTCTATTATGAGCTCCTTCCCGAAAACCAAACAATTAATTCCAACAAGCACTGCTCCCAATTAGACCAACTGAAAGCAGCACCCGAAGGAAAGCGTCCAGAATTAGTCAACAGAAAATGCATCATCTTCCATCAGAATAGCACAAGACCGCATGTTTCTTTGATGACCAGGCAAAAACTGTTAACAGCTTGCCTGGGAAGTTCTGATTCATCCGCCGTATTCACCAGACATTGCACCTTTGGATTTCCATTTCTTTCAGTCTTTACAAAATTCTCCTAATGGGAAAAATTTTAATTCCCTGGAAGACTAGTACTGGTAAGGAAAGGTTTTTCCAGAGGAAGTAATCTTTTGACACAGCAGTTAATATTTCTTGAAATTAGTCCAGAGGAAGAAATTTACTCAAAGACATGTACAAAGATAATGAACCAAGTATCATTTATTACAGTGATGAATTGGAAACAGCATAACTTTTTAACAATATAAGGTTGACTTAATGACTTATGGCATAGCTATATATTTTCATATTCACTTGTTAAAATTGTACATGTCGTATCCGCTTAGAGCTTTTAGATTCCTTAACTTAGTACCACTAAGGGAGATTGCAAGGATGCATACGTGCTAAGTATAATGTTACCCTATAGTTAATACATTCAATGATATGATGCTAGGAATTCTAGGAGATCCCTGGTGACTCCTATATTTCTCTCCAATTGAATAAGTGATATGTAAATCCTACAATCATAGCTTCATTCCCTAGTTGAAGAATTTGGGATTTGCTGCCAATTAAAATATAAATGTATTATTGAGGAGTACCACCTTGAGATTGTCATTTGAAGGTATAATGGGAGGCTTCTTTGGTCACATGCCACTTGAAAGGGGTTTGGTAACCTACTACTCTTTTCATCATTCCTGAGCATCAGTCCTACCCTTATAAGTACTTGGAAAGGCAAATATGATTCAACTTAATATGAAATTGTCCATATTCAAGTATATTTGATCCATAGAAATAGGAATTTCATATGGTGCAAATTGGTTTCTTATGAAGTAAGGGGATATGTGGTAATCTAGCATGTGTAAATCAGTGAATTTAAATGTTTTCATTGTTTTTTTAAAATTAATTTATATAGTTTTGACTGCATTGGGTCTTCGTTGCTGTACACATGCTTTTCTTTAGTTGCAGGGGCTGCTGTTCGTTGCAGTGTGCGGGCTTCTCGTTGCGGTGGCTTCTCTTGTTGCAGAGCATGGGCTCTAGGCACACGGGCTTCAGTAGTTGTGGCACGCAGGCTCAGTAGTTGTGGCTCGCAGGGTCTAGTGTGCAGGCTCAGTAGTTATAGAGCATAGGCTTAGTTGCTCCATGGCATGTGGGATCTTCCCGGATCAGGGCTCGAACCCATGTCTCCTGCATTGGCAGGCGAATTCTTAACCACTGCGCCACCAGGGAAGCCCCTAAATGTTTTCATAATGTCTCGTGTAATGTATGTTTATAGATGATGTAGAGAGAATTCTCATTTTAAGAGTCTATTGTCCAACTTGTATATATTTTTTATTTTTGAATTTTATTTTTTTATACAGCAGGTTCTTATTAGTTATCCATTTTATACATATTAGTGTATATATGTCAATCCCAATCTCCCAATTCATCACACCATCCCACCACCCCTCCCCGCCACTTTCCCCCCTTGGTGTCCATACGTTTGTTCTCTACCTCTGTGTCTCAATTTCTGCACTGCAAACCGGTTCAACTTGTATATTTTTGGCGCTTTTTAACATATCGCAAAATCCTATTGAAAAAATTCATTTTTCTTCAACATGGAACACTTCACCTCAGAGAAAGTCACCCAGGTTTCTTGTAGGTTTCTAGTGGGTGACTTTGAAAGTGTGTGACTTTCATCTCTCATTTTACGTGGAAAGCCTGTTCGATTTTATTTTTCTCTTCACACACACAACATTATTGATTTCTATTATTTGTATATAAAATGATTAATTTTTTAACTATCTGATTTTGTATGAAACTATTCAAAACAATTTTATTTTTACTTATAGGTCTCAATTTATTAATGATGCATACCAGGAAGTACTGGATCTACTATTGCCACTAAATCTTGAGGTGATTGTTGAGCGAAATTTATCCTGGGAGTGGTACCAGGAAGTTCCTTGTTTTAATGTAAATGCTCAACTAAAGCCCATGGAGGTAACTTTTGAATGCTTATTGATTCCTGTTTTGTTTGTTAAAAAATATTGCTTGGGGACATAAGTCATTTTGTGTGTATAAGTTATATATTAATTACCTTGGTCACAAATGAAATAATAGCATACAACCTAGAATGCATTGAATGTTTGTCATTCGTTTATTCAACAAATATTTGAGTGCCTACTGAGTGTTAGACCCTGTGCCAGGTATTGGAGATCCTGTGGCAAAGAAGTTGTGACATTATCTCTGGTTTCATGGAATTTACCAGTGTAACGCAGGGGTTGGTGGTGGTGGTGGTGGTCCCGAGGTGAGATAGACCGTAAAAAAGTACACAGGCACACAATTAAAATAGTTCTAAATTATGGTAAATATCATGAAGGAAACAAATATTAGACATGGTGCTGTAAGTGGTCAATTAGATATTTTAATAAAGATGTCAGTGGAGAGGTCTAAGGCTGGAAATAATGATTTGGAAATCATCAGATTATAGATGGTATTTGAAGCTATGGGAATATATGAAGTAACGTAGCAAAGGTCCTAGAAGAATGGAGTGGTTGAAGATGAAAATGGCAAATGGTTAGTAATTTAGATGTAACTTTACTTCCCTATTGGTTGATATCGCGTCACAGATCTCCAGTGTAACTATCCACAAGTTCGTATTTTTACCTCTCGACTGGATGGAAGTCAAAACTGTATCACATGTTTTGCTAAAGTGACAGCAACACACACTCTTTCTGGAAGATTTCTTTAAGAAACCTACTTAACAGATTCTCTTCTCTCCCTTCACCCCCCTGTTTCCCTTTCTATTTCTCCCCATAAAAATTATATTCAAAAAGAGAAAATCATTTAAAAAATTTCAGATTTGTAACTTAAAAATGTATTTAAAACTTAAAACATGATGATCTCTAACACACCATTGTAAAGCAATTATATTCCAATAAAGATGTAAAAAAAAATGTAACATGATCTCAACTCAAGATCTTTAAACTCTGTGTATAAGATCATATGGACTCCTTAAATTATAAATGGGCCATATCTTCTTAAGATAAATAATTGAAGTCTCTTTGTATTGGTAAGACAACAGTTAGAAACTTATAAAACATAAGTAGCAAGTTCTACCTAGCATACTGGGCAAATCTTCTCCCCACTGGGCCCAGTCATTAGGCAGATTTGTGTGGGGTGGCTGAGACACCATTTTCCTTCACTCTTCTCCAGAGAAAATCCATGCAGAATGTTCAGATGATGTTGCAGACCTTCTGCAAATGCCCAGCTGCCTTCCAGGACAGATCAAATTGGGTCTTCCCCTGCAGTGATCTGTCTGAATAGTTAGCAGCTGTTGGGGCTCACCCCCAGGTTCACACTTGGAACCCTCTTGGACATCATCCTCTGCATCACAAAGAGGCTAGAATCGGTTACTCTAATGCATCCAGGCTAAGTGCTGCAGTTTGTGATTTTTGACTTGTCAGATGTTCGGTGGTAGCATACACAGCCAGTCCTGAAATGTAGGAGCCACAGACCAGTATTCCTTGAATCCTTACAGTTCTTCCAGCTTCCTGTACTGAGCTGTTGGCAAGAGTGAAGAGTAATGATTAATATCAGTTATTTGGGGGGTATTCAGTAAACATGCACTAATTGAAAGACTATGGTTTAGAAGTTGTAATATTTAATTTCATTTTATTAATTTATATGAATATACTATTTTTGCAATACCTGCTACGTAATAATCACAAAATAAGTGTCATGAATAAATGAAAATTTAAAAACAAAACATAAGTAGCAGGAATAAGGTACACATGGAGTTAATCTTAAAACACTAGATTAGTTTATCACTTTTGAAATGTAGTCAAAGGAAGCCCGATGCAAATAAAACTGCTAAATTTTGTGGAATTAAAGTTATCCCTTTGAGGTTATTAGACATACCAATTTAAAACTCACAGGTCTTTTTTTTTTTTTTTAACTGAATTGCTGTTGTATTAGAGTTCTTCAGAGAAATAGAACCAATAGGATATGTGGTACGTGTGTGTGTATGTATGTGTGTGTGTGTGTGTGTATGTGTGTGTATACTCTTGGTCTGGATGCGTTAGACTGACTTCTTGAAGACTCAGTTTTAACCTCTCCCTGACTCTCAAGTTGAGATCCAGGGGGAGTCAAATATGTGGTCCCCTAAGGTGGGCTGCAACAGCTGCTAACTCCTCGGGTGTCTCTTGATAGGGGAAGACTCAATTTCATTCTAGTGGATCTGCCCCAGAAGGCAGCTGGGCATTTGTAGGTGGTCTGCAGGACCATATATATATACACATATGTGTATATATATGTGTGTGTGTGTGTTTCTTTATATATATATTATATAATATATACATATATATATACACATAACATCTAGAATAATAACATCTAGACTAAATCTCTACATACTACAACCTAGTCAGGTTGCCATAAAATTAACAGTCACAGCTTTCAAGACAGGTCTTATGCTAGTGGTTTTAGGCTAAATTTGCAACACATGGAGTTTTGAGTTAGTGTGTTGCATTCTTCAAGTGGACTTAAGCATGATACTTAATCATTCAAGCCTCACCTTCATATAAAATCAGGATTATACTCTTTAACCTATGACTTTTGTGAGGGTCAACTAAAATAATTCTTGTAAAATATTTTCAATTGTATAAATTTATTATTTTTGATTATTCTATATTTGTAAATTGAGATGCTTACTAACCAAAAAAATACAAAGGCGCTACATGAATACTTGAAAATGAAAGTTCATTTTAACGGTTTAAAATTAGTAGGTTAATTGCTACATTCATAACAAAAAACGTTCATCATTCATAGCTTCATTGATGCTGACATTTAGTTTAGTTCTGTATTTCACAAGGTACTGAAGATCACATGGTCATTTAAAAAATGGAATATTCAGTTAGTAGAATTATCTAATATGTTAAAAGTTGGCTTTTTAGAGGATTGAAATGAAAATTGTTTTTCTTGTATGAAAATTTTTGACTGCATGAAATAGTAATGTTAAAATAAGCAAATCTTATTTTTTAACAGTTCATTCTTAGTCAAGAAGATATAACAACTATTTTTAAAACA
This sequence comes from Monodon monoceros, assembly GCF_005190385.1. NCBI lineage: Eukaryota > Metazoa > Chordata > Mammalia > Artiodactyla > Monodontidae > Monodon > Monodon monoceros. The sequence goes on from NW_021703782.1 coordinate 70,800,346, forward strand.
TTATACGGCAACATACGGTATGAAGAAAGTGATAGTGCCTCATGTGGCGTAATAAAAGATCAGTCTAGTGTTACTAGTGGTGCTACTAATGCTTCACACCATTCAGGAGGTATGTGCTTAACCTTAAATTAGTCCCCCTCCTCTTTTCTTCTTTCCTTCTATCCTTCCTTTCATTCTTCCTAGTTCTAGGTTTGGGTAAAATAAGATTTATAAATCTGTTTAGCTAATCTCATTCAGGTATTTCTGATTTGTCTGTTATTAGTCATTCTGTTGATTTTTTTTCTTTGAATCAAAATTTCAAGTCTTGCTGTGACAAAATTCCTTAGTATGTATTTATTCTCGTTATCCCAACTTCCCTGTAAGTCCTTATTTTCAATTTTTCTCTTCATCCCCTCCTTCTCCCTTATTCCTAGTGCAGCATATGTTCCAGATGGAATATTTTATATTAATATTAGGAGTATCAAAATATTAGAGATGTCAAGAGAGGATGATCATTAGTAAATGATGGATTTCAACAAATAATTAGAAGGTGGATGGAATAGAGCAGAGGGAATTGTAACTCAGAAGAAGTCTGCATCCAATGTTGGATTTAATTTATTATGTAGAATCCTAACTAGGTGCTAAGTTCAGCACCAGCACATATAGAGAATTGGGTTAATTAGAACTGCTGAGATGATTTTGCTTCACTAGAATAAAGTTCTCTTCATTCTGGCATTTTGAGGAACCCCAAATCTGCCTACCTCAAAGTGAAATCTGCTAGTTCACAAGACCCACTCTTGCAAAGCACTAATATATTGCACAGCTTTTCCAGTCAGGGAGAATCCCAGCAAAGAAACAACCTACATTTGTAACATTACCAGAATCCTCATTCTTACTAGCTAGAATAACCAGCCTGGTCTGTTATTGTTAAATATTAATGGTCAGATATAAAGAAAATCACAAGAACCTAAGCCTGAAAGCAACCAAGATAAAGAGATAGTGTTTCCTGAATGAAACAGAAATAATTAAGGAAACAAAAGAGAACGTGAACAAACAGAAAACAAACTCTAATTCATAATCAGAGGATTTTGAGAATATAAGAACCGGATCCTACCTTCACTACCTTCTGCCTTTCCAAGATAAGAAAGAGTTCTTGGAAACCAAAAATATGATTGCCGAAATTTTGAAACAAAACAAATGCACAAAGCATGGGGTTAGCATGTAAGTACTGAGTTGGACTGTATGGTTAATGTAATCTCCTATGACACAGAGAAAAGATAAGCACAGAGATGGAAAGCGATATAAAACTTAAGAGTGGTAGAGCTTTAGTTTAAAAGGTCCAATTTCCAGAATAATAAGTATTTTAGGAGAAAGAACTGAGGGAATGGAAGAGAAGAATCTTTCAAAGAAATAATAGAAGAAAACTCTCCAGAACTAAGTAAATATTGGAACAAAATCTTGGATGTAAAGAATCTACCAAGTTTCAAGCTGATTGAAGACTCCCCATGCAAACACATGTTCATGAAATGTCAGAACAACAAAAGTAATATTTTTAGTTGAAGAAAAACCAGGCTGCCTTTTAGGGCTTGGGGAAAAAGTGACTGGAATCAGATTTATCATGAATGAAACTGGATGGGATGGGATGGATGGAGGATGAAAGACAATGGAATAATAATATAGCCAAATTTCTAAGGAAAGTTATTTTGAAGTTAGGATTCTATATATGGCCGAACCATCATCTAAATGTGAAAACAATAATTTTCAGATTTCCAGTGACTCAAAGTTTAGTTTCTTTATACCCATTCCTAAAGAAATTACAGGTATACCTCGTTTCATTGTGCTTCATTTTTTATTGTGCTTTTCAGATGCTGTATTTTTTACAAATTGAAAGTGTGTAGCAACTCTGAGTCAAGAAGGTCTATCAGGTTCTCATTAGTTATCTATTTTATACATATTAGTGTATATATGTCAATCCCAGTCTCCCAATTCATCCCACCCTCCCCTTCCCCCCTTGGTGTTCATACGTTTGTTCTCTACATCTGGGTCTCTATTTCTGCCTTGCAAACCGGTTAATCTGTACTATTTTCCTAGTTTCCAGATATATGTGTTAATATACGATATTTGTTTTCCTCTTTCTGACTTACTTCACTCTGTATGACAGTCTCTAGGTCCATCCACGTCTCTATAAATGACCCAGTTCTGTTCCTTTTTATGGCTGAGTAGTATTCCATTGTATATATGTACCACATCTTCTTTATCCATTCATCTGTCAATGGACATTTAGGTTGCTTCCATGACCTGGCTATTGTAAGTAGTGCTACAGTGAACCTTGGGGTGCATGTACATGAAGAGATGCTCAACTTCACTAATTATTAGAGAAATGCAAATCAAAACTGCAGTAAGGTATTACCTCACACCAGTTAGAATGGGCATCATCAAAATAATCTACAAACAATAAATGCTGGAGACGGTGTGGAGAAAAGGGAACCCACCTGCACTGTTGGTGGGAATGTAAATTGATACAGCCACTATGGAGAACAGTGTGGAGGTTCCTCAAAAAACTAAAAATAGAATTACCATATGACCCAGCAATCCCACTACTGGGCATATACCCAGAGAAAACCATAATTCAAAAAGACACATACAATTTTGTTTTTTTGGTTTTTTTAATGAAGTTAAAGGGATCAATTCACAAAGAAATCTAAATGTGTATGTGCTAATAACAGAGCTTCAAAATATATGCAGCAAAAAGTGACAGAACTAAAGGAGGATATACACATATACAAAATCATAGTTGGATAGTTAGCACACCACTCTTAGTTGATAGAATATAGACTAAAAAATCAGAAAGAATATAGAATATTTGAATACTGTTAAAAAAAACTTGACCTAATTGACATTAATATAATACTTCACTCACCAATTGCAGAATATACTTTTTTTAAAGGACTCCTGGAATATTCACAAAGATAGGCCATTGTGGGGAGGGAGGGGCTAAAGTTTTCTGACCACATGGAATTAAGTTAGAAATCAATAGCAATTGGATGTCAAAAAAGCTTGAAATACTTGGACATTAAACAATTTCTGAATAACTGATGGGTTAAAAAGAAAAACAAGGGAAATCAAAATTATTTAAACTGAAAAATAATGAACATAAAATGTCAAAATTTGTGGGATGCAACTAAAGCAGTGCTGAAAAATTTGTAGCTATAAAGGACTGTACTGGAGTTAAAAATCAAAGATAAAATCTTCTACCTCAAGAAACTAGAAGAGCAGATCAAACCCAAAATAAATAAAAGGAAGAGAGTAATATAGACAACAGTAGAAATCAGTGAAAGAGAAACAGATAAGCAGGAGAGAAAATTACCAAAGTCCAAAATTGTTTACATTGGAAAGACTAATGAAATTGATAAATCCTGAGCAAGACTGATAGAAAACAAATTATCAATATCAGAATTAATTAGATTGCAGTAGTTCACTACCAGGACAATAAGGAAATATTATGAATAATTTTGTGATAATAAATTCTAGAGCTTATATGAAGTGTAAAAATTTTTCGGAAAAAAAGAATTACCAAAACTGACATAGGATGAAATAGAAAATCTGAGTAGCTCTGTATCTATTAAAAGAATTGAATTTCAATGGTGAATTCTATTAAATATTTAAATAAGAAATAATACCAGTGTTAAACTCTTTGGAAAATAGAGGAGAGGGGAACACTTCCTTAGACATTTTATAAAGCAAGCATTACCCTGGTACCAAAAACTAAAATCAAAAACAAAACAGAAAAAGCCACTTCAAGAAAAGAATATTGCACACCAGTATCCCTCATGAACACAGGCATAAAAATTCTTAACAGCATATTAGTATACTGAATCCAGCAATAAGGATATAGGATATTTCATCTTGGCCAACTGAGAATTATCCCAAAATGAAAAGTTGGTTTAACACTCAAAAATCAATTAAGCTAACTCACCAAATTAATAGAGAAAGGAGAAGAAGTTATATCACCTCAATAGATGCAGGAAAAACATTTTTTAAAATTCAGCACCTATTTGTGATAAAAACTAGAAATGTCTAAAAAGGCATACTTAGTAATGAAGTAGAAAGTTTTCCACCTAAAATAGGAACAAGGCAAGAATGTCCACATTCACCATTCCTGTTCAGCTGGTAGTCATTGACAGAGCAATACAGCCAAAGGAAGGATTTTTTTTTTCTTTTTTTTAATATCTTCTCAGCCACACCACGTGGCATGTGGGATCTTAGTTCCCCAACCAGGGATCAAACCCACGCCCCTTGCAGTGGAAGCGCAGAGTCTTAACCACTGGACTGCCAGGGAAGTCCCCAAGAAAAGGTCTACAGAGTAGAAAGAATTAAAAATGCCTTTTTTCTCAACATGATTGATTAGACAGAAAACCCTAAGAAGTCTTCAACAAATTCCTAGAATTAAATCAATTTAGCATTTTTAACAAGATACAGGGTTAATATGTAACAATTGAGAAATAGGACTTTAAAAACTATTTGCAATAGCATCAGAAAACATACCTAGGAAGAAATTTAACAAAATTATGCAAGACTGCTACACTGAAAGATACAAATACTCATGAGAAAAACTAAATGACCTATATATATGAAAATGTATGCCATGTTTGTGCATTGAAAAATCTCAGTATTGTTAAAATATCCGTATTGTTTAAATGTCAGTTCTCACCATATTGATTTATATATTCAACATAATCCCAGTCAAACTTTAATAGAAATTTAAAAATTACTTTAAAAGCTTATAGCTAAGGATCAAGAATAGCCGTGTGTGTGTGTGTGTGTGTGTGTGTGTGTGTGTGTGTGTGTATGAAAGAAGAGCAAAGATTTACACTATCTAATTTCACAATTTACAATAAATCTTCAATAATTAAGTTAGTATGTTATTGGCATAACATAGACAAATAGATTTGTAAAACAGAACAGAATGTCCAGAAGACATACAAGTAAACTGATACTCAACAAAGACTGGTCAATAGGGAAAAGATAAACTTTTAAACAAATGGTGCTGTCATAACTAGGTAAATGTAGGAAAAATTGAACTTGTCCCTTCACACCATACACAAATCAATTTGAGATGGATGAAAGGCATATATTTGAAAGCTAAAACTTTTAAACTTCTAGAAGAAGGAACATGAAAGAATATCTTCATGGGATAGCCAAAGGTTTCTTGGATAGATAAAAAAGCACTAACCATAAAAGAAAAACTTTGTAAAGTAGACCTCGTCAAAATGTTAAACTTCTGCTCATCAAAAGATAGTGTCAGGGACTTCCCTGGTGGCACAGTGGTTACGAATCCGCCTGCCAATGCCAGTGACATGGGTTCAAGCCCTGGTCCGGGAAGATCCCACATGCTGCGGAGCAACCAAGCCCATGCACCACAACTACTGAGCCTGCACTCTAGAGCCCACGAGCCACAACTACTGAGCCCACGCGCCTCAACTAATGAAGGCCATGCCCCTAGAGCCTGCGATCCGCAACAAGAGAAGCCACCACAATGAGAAGCCCGTGCACCGCAGCGAAGAGGAGCTCCCGCTCACCACAGCTAGAGAAAGCCTGCCGCAGCAAGGAAGACCCAACGCGGCTATAAAAATATTAATTAATTTTAAAAAAAGGGGGAAAAATGATAGTATCAAGATTGTGAAAGATTGGGCTTCAGACTAGACGAAATATTCAAGATGCCTTTATCTGACCTTGTTCTTATATCTAGAATACAGATCTCCTTGAAATTAGTAACTTTTTAAAAAACAAATGCCCAAAAGATTTGGATACTTTAGAAAGGATAATAGGTTAAATGGACAGTAAGCACATGATAAGGTGCTAACATAGTTATTTATCAGGAAGACTTCCGTTTACCAGACTAAAGTTTAAAAGACTGACTACACCAAATGTTGACGAGAATGTGAAACTGCTGAAACTCTCACATGTGGCTCTTAGGAAAGTGAAATAGTATAACTACTTTTGACAAAGTTAGACAGTTAATGTATACCTACCCTATAACAAACAATTATAAGCCTAAGTATTTACTCCCACTGCACCCCAAAATAAGTGCATATATACACAAAATGACTTATTTAGGAATATTTACAACAGATTTATTCATAATAGCTTAAATCTGGAAATAACCCATATGTTCATCAGCACTAGGATGGATAAACTTTATTTTCATGCAGTGTATTTTCGGAGTACATAAAGAATGAGCTACTGACACATACAGTAACATGGGTGAATTTCAGAAATATTAACTGAAAGAAACTAAACATGAAAGAGTATGATATATCTTACTGCATTTATACAGAATTTAAGAACCCACAAAACTAATCTAAGGTGATTGAAATTAGAATGGTAGGGAGGTTGGGATAGACTGGGAAAGGGTTGTAAGGGAACTTTTTGGAGTGATGTGAATGTTCAGTATCTTAATTGGAGTGTTGGTGACATGGATGTATGTATTTATGAAATCTCATTAAATGTTTCAGATAAGATCTATACATTTCACGGATGTAAATTTTACCGAAATTAAAAAATAAGTTACCTGGAATGGTGGTCCTTGTCTCTGGAGTCTAGTAGAATGAGAATTAGGAATTGCTGTGTTTTTATTATATGTCCATTTAATATGTACCATGTATATATAATACCTTGTCCCAAAATATAAAACGTAGAAAAGATTGAATTTTGGATCCTTTTGTTTAGTGGAACAATTTTTTAAATGTCATCTAAAGTATCTTGTTTGGTTTTAGATTTTGAAGTAAAATTTAAATACCAAACACATATACCAGGTACTCTAGTATGCATTTTACACATGCTGTTTTGCTTAATCTCCAAAACAAACCCAGTGGTTAGTTCTTTTATTCTTGTTTTACAAAAATTAAACCAAGAGTTTATTAAAAGTAAACCAAGAGTTTAATTAATACTCTCAGGTTATTATGTAAAGAATCCTAAGCCAGGAGTTAGTGAGTTCAACATCAGAATTTTTAAATCTTTTAAATTTTTTGGAAAAACATTATACTATACCCATTTATTTAACAATTATCTTAAATCTAGTTCAGGTCTGTTTTAATGAGTTCTACCATTCCTGACTTTCTTCTTTTGTCCAATAACTTTAATTTTTCCAAGGAACAACTGTAGTGACAGCTGCTGTGGTAGAAGTACATTCACATGCTTCCCAAGTTAAGACGACACTAAATATGAGTTTCAGAACTGATTATCTCACCATGGTACTGTATAGTCCAGGTCCTAAACAGGTAAGGTGAAGAAGAAAAAATATATTTTCTCTTGTTTCCTATATTTTGGAATATCTGTTCCTCTGAGAAAAATTGTTGATCTTTTCACTTTAATAATAAAATAATTTTAACTATTTGCCTTTTAAAATGAGTTTTCTTTCCTATAGCCAGTGATATGAAAAATAAAATTTTAAAGTTATTATTTTTCATGCCTTTCATTATGAGCTCTTTGGAGATAGAGAATGTGGTATTTCATGTCTTAAAATATGTTTTAAATTTGTTTTTGTGTAAAATTTGTATTGATTTCCTCTTCCACAGACTTCATTTACAGATATTCGTGATCCTTCTCTGAAACTTGCTGAATTTAAGTTGGAGAATATTATAAGTACTTTAAAAATGTATACAGATGACTCAACATTTTCTTCCTTCTCATTAAAAAACTGTATTTTAGATGACAAAAGGCCTCATGTCAAGAAAGCAACTCCTAGGTAATAGTGTTCTAAGTTTTTACTTGAGAAATGGTTGGTATATTTTACAGAACTTACTCCCAAAGTTGCATGTTCGTTTTCTGGATATTTACTAAAATCTTCAGAGCTTCAATGCAGTTGAGTCCATAGTTTTAAGCCAACATTTGAAATGCCCTGGTTATGTGCTGTTCTTGCTGAATGGTTGATTGATGGGTTATATAGAAATAATCAGTGTAATTAAATCAGTTTTTAAATTAATCTGTATTATCTAAATTATTAATCCATGCAAATTGTAATGGGAAATATATGAAAAATTGAGAAAAAATATGCTGAGATTCAAAATTCTGATAATTTCTTAAGGATATACTTCCTAATTTATGAAACAGTTGAGCTCCCAAAGTCTGTAAGTTATTATTTGGAGTCCTTTGTGATCTTACTAAGAGAAATGACTTCAGAATGCTGGTTTGCTGTCAGTGAAAGGGATAAGAGGTCTTTGAGTTTTATTGGTGTGTTTGATTATTTGTAAGATACTCATAGGAATTGTTATTATTGTGTTTTTCAGAATGATAGGACTAACAGTTGGGTTTGACAAAAAGGACATGATGGATATAAGGTATAGGAGAGTCAGAGACGGTTGGGTGGCTGATTTAGTCCTTCAAGAAATGTATATTTGTGCAAGTGTGGAATTTCTGCTGACAGTTGCAAATGTCTTTCTTGAGGCCTACACTACAGGCACTGCTGTAGAAACCAGTGTTCAAACATGGCCTGCTAAAGAAGAAGGTTAGTTATTGGCTAAAACATTTAATATCTGTATTATTGAAGTGCTATAATAGCACTTACCTTGATTAGCCTTCTAGATGATGAGGTTAAGTGGATTAATAAGTTAAAAATCTTTATTTTTCAGAGGTAAAAGGAAAACTTAAATGTGTTTTCTGATAAGATGTACAGTTTGCATATTTTTCAAGGTGTAAATATATATTGGGTTCAAAAATTATGAGACCTGTATTAAAATAAGTAACTGTACTTCTTTGAAGACAGTAATTTGAAAGAATTCGTTGGAAGAAAACAGAAAGAGAATAATGAAACAGCCACTCCTTTTCATAATTAAAGATAGTATTTTAACTTAAAGTCCTCTTTTATTCTTATTATATTCAATATTTATAATTTTCTATTATCTTTTACATATTTCATTCATTGTGGTATAGTAGAAAGAGTGTCAAGCTGAGAGTTAGAAACTAGATTTATTTCCAGCTCTGCCATTAAATAGTGGAGATTTTTCCCTACATTTTGAAATATTCTTATGGCTATACCTTCTTTAAATCTTATACCGAGAGAGTTGCAGTAAATTCCTTTGGGACCTAAGATTCTTTTATTTTACTTTTTACTTAGAATGAAAGTAACATTTTCCTATAAATAATAATTTTTCATAAATAATGTATATAAGAAAGATTTATAACTATTTTAAAACATTGTTTTTATTTCTATTTTAGCACTTGTACAGCAATCAGAGAAGTGGGAAATTAATATTATTATTAAAAATCCTGAAATTGTGTTTGTGGCTGATATGACAAGAAATGATGCCCCTGCCTTAGTCATTACAACACAATGTGAGATTTGTTGGCAAGGTGACTTTGAAAATAATACAATGACTGCTGCCATTAAAGATCTCCAAGTGAGAGCATGCCCATTTCTTCCAGTCAAGAGAAAAGGAAAAATCACTACTGTGAGTTTACTATTTACTTATTAGCTTAATTGTAAACTATTTTGTATTTAGTGTATGTCATTTAAGAAAGTGCCTACATACTTTCCAACCTTACTCTGTAAATACCTTTCTTTCTGCTTGTAGAGCCTAATGTAGATTATTATTACACCAGCTTTGAAACTCTTTTTCATTTTTCCAGTTGTTCCTTATTGTTTTATGTGTTTGTGGAGATAGTCTCACTAAGAAGTTGCTTTCATCTAGATACTTCTCAGTGAAGACTTTACTCTGACTTTCTAACCATATCAATTCCACACTGCTTTTTGGCCTTTAAGACTTACTACCAATTGTTTCTGGTGCTGTTTCAGTTTTATTATTTTTAATTTTTTTCTCCCATCTAGACATTTTTGCTCAGACACGTTTTTTCCTTTTCTCCGTATGGCTTATTTGTACCATCAGCCATTTGTTTTGACATACCTCACATTTGTATTTTATTCTCTAATATCCTCTTGGCCTTCCTCCTCTTCATAACTGATTAAAATTCATTTCTTCAAAGACGTCTTCTCAAGTTAACTACCTGACTCCTAGTACTCGTATAAAACACTTATAAAAATATTTAGACTCCTACAGGAGTAATAGAAGTATAAATATTCTAAGTATTAACAACATAGAAATACAAGATGTAATTTTGTTAAAAGTAAATACCTATGTATTGGTTAGGATATGGGATAGACTGTTTCCCTAGTTTGCAAGGCTGATGGCTCACTTCTAAGCAAAGAGAAGAAATAAAAAATGGAAGGCATACTGATTCTCTTTTAGGTTATACGTAGATGTTTTACATGTATTTTTTCTATTCAGTCTTTTGGCTTGAATGTAGCTGTATGACCACCCTTACCTTCAAAAAAGGTTGGAGAATGTGGTCTCTTTTCTGAGCTATGTTATGCTCAGATGAAATTTCTGTTACTGTGGAAGAAAAGGAGAACAGATAACAGCTGGCAACTAGAGGGTCTTCTTACAGTCCACTCAAAGGTTTCTTCCTTTGTTCATACAGATAATCCATACGTGTCTTTTCTCACCCATAAAACATATTCACTTCTTCCTCAAGGGATAAAATCTCAGCTCAGAGTTCAAGATCTTTAGGTGACAGTTTTCTCTGTTGAGTCTGCATGTGACTTCTTTTGATCTGGCAATATATTAAGTACTAGACAAATAAGTTACCACTTTTCAACAGGCACACACTTCACCACTATCTACACAACCACTAGTATAACAGTGCTGTAAGGACAGGATAATTGCAATTTAAAAACCCATTCAGAAAAAGAAAGAATGGGAAACACTTGGCAATCATTGATTCATAACAATTATCATATCCTGCTGAGTGGAATTGTGAAAACTTTAAGCTCCAGCAGTGGAGTAAATTCCTTGGATAGCCCGAGTTGGAGTCTTTGATTTTCTTTCTCTTGAAAGAACATTGTCCTCATTTTCTCACGTGGCTCTGGCTTTCCCCTCTGAGAGATTTTTTTTTTTTTTTTTTAATCATTATCCACTGTAGACACATCTGAAGTGGCTGTTTTCTTTTTTCGGGAACTGCACTGTTTTCACAGCTTACTTCCTGTTGAGTTTATTACTTGGAGATTGTTTTAGCAGTTTTAATAATAACAGGCTTTTGTATGCCAGATACTGGTCTCTTTGGCAGTCCTTAGTTCGTTAAATGTTTAGTTTGCCATCTCGGTGGTTCCATTTGTAAGTAACCTTAATATCCAAAGCTACTATTTATTCACAGGGTGGTTTTCTTGTTTTATTTACGAATCTGTCATCTGCCTATCCTCCCTTCATCCTGACTTAGTAAAGGCTATTTTAACAGTAGGTTTGGGGGAGGGGGATAGCCACATCTGTTATCTTTTTTTTTTTTTTGGCTCCCATGTCTGATCTTAACAAAAATTGCCAGAGAAAAAATAGCAGCCACAGTCTTATTTCTTGCTGAGTTTCCTCTTTAGAGCTTGGCTCTCCTCAGTGTTTTCCCTTCTCTTATAGGCCTTTGCAAACAATAGAAAGAAGGAGCTAATACACATCAAGATTCTAGCCAGACCTGTCTAGCTAAAATTTTAGGCTTTTTTGTTGTTGTTGTTAAGAACATGGTCTGTCTTCCTAGGTACCACCAGTAGCAGTTTTACCAAATATTTTGCTGTAGCATTGTTAGAATTATCAGCTTTGTATTTTGATATATCCCTTGTCTATCCAGTTGCTAAATCAGTCACAGATACTTTTTACTTTGTTGCAGTAGTGCCAATTTTTAGGTATGAAATTTTGTATTAGGATATTAATTAGGCTGCTGTAACAAGAGGTCCCCCCTCCAAAAGGTAGCTAATGCATGGTAGAACTAAGTATTCTTTCTAGAAACATGGAATAATGACTCAGTTTAATGGCTCTGGTGTAATGTAGGGGAACCAGGCTCTTTCCATCTTGTTCCACTATTCGTAGGCTGTAACTTAATCTGCTTGTTCAAAGATAGTTCACAATGTACCTACGTTGCAGGTTGCTGGGGGTGAGTGGTGGTGGTAAGGAGAGAACATGAAGGCAAAAAGGGATGCCCATTCTAAGAGCACTGCCCAGAAGTTGCACATACCACTTCTGCTCACATCCTTTTGGCCAGAATTTAGTAATATGTCAGCACACAGTTTTAAGGGAGCCCAACAAAGGCAGTCTTTCTAAAGACCAAAATGTCACCTGCTTGATTCCCTTCATTATACATTTGTTTTCTGTTTTATTATTGTTGTTGTTTTTTTTTTATTTGGGTGAAATTGCTGTAATTTTTCTAACTTCTTAATGGATGCTTAGATAATTGATATTCTGTCTTTTTTCTTCCCAGCATATGCCTTTTAAGAGAGTAATTTTTCCTCTAAGCACAGCTACTAGTGTTGATATGTTGTATTTTTATTCTGTTAAAAATACTTCCTCATTTTTATTTTTTATGCGTGGATTAGAAGGGTTTTGCTTAATTTCCAAATATTTAGGGGTTTTCTGGTTGTCTTTTTATTGTTGATTTATACATTGATATCACTGTGGTCTATTAACATATTCTGATTTTAATTCTTTGAAGTTTGTTGAGACTTATCTTATGGCCCAGGATATGGTTGGCTTTGTTTTTATGAATATTGAATGTCCACTGGGGATACAGTGTGTTTTGTTGTTTGAGGAATAGCATTCTATTTAGATAGATTTTGTCCATAATATTGTTCAGATCTGCTATATTCTTAGAACCTTTTTTTTCCCTGTCCATTTTATCAGTTTATTGAAAGAAATCTATTAAAATCTATTTTCATTGTGAATTTAGCTATTTTATGTTTAGTTTTTTCAATATTTCCTTTATATATTTTGAAGCTAGATCATTTAAATATGTGTACATTCTGTATTAAATCTTGCTGGTAGATTTGACCATTTTATTAAAATGTCTTCTTTATCTCTGGAAATGATTTCTAAATTCTACTTACCTACTATTAGTATACCTATTCCAGCTTCTTTGTGGCATTTGCATGGTATATCTTTTCCTATCCTTTTACTTTTAACCTTTCAGTTTCCTTATGTTTAAGCTACGGTATTTTTGTAAGCAGCGTATTTATTTGTTTTTCATAGTTGAGTCTTTTAATTAAGATTTAGTGCATTTACTCACTGTAACTCCTGTACTGTAATTGGTTTTAAATCTGTGACCTACTATTCATACTATTTGTTCCATATGTTTTATGTTGTTTTCTTCTCTGTATTGTTCTTTTTGGGGGATTAATAGGACTTTTAAATTTTTCTGGATATTATAACATGCATTCTAGACTTAGTAAAGTCTAATATAAATGTTTTTACCACTTTTAAATCTTTTAGAATGCTTTAAATCCTCTTCTACCATTTTGTAATAGTAGTCATAGATTTTAATTCAATATATATTTAGAATCTACAGGGTATTTTTGTTTTTGTTGCAGTCAGTATTCATTTATATTTAACCACATATAATCTGTTTCTATTAGTTTTTCTTCCTACATCTCCATTTTTACATCTGGAATCATTTTCTTCCTGAAAAGCTCCTTTTATTTTATTTTATTTATTTTTTATTTTTTTTATTTTTTATTTTTTTGAAAAGCCCCTTTTAGTATTTATTTTAATGTGGTCTCTTGGTGGCAGATACTGTCAGTTTTTGTGTGGAAATGTCTTTATTTTGCTTTCTCTTTTGAAGGATAATTTTGCTGGATATAAAGTTTTAAATTGGTAGCTATGTACATTTAAAACTTTCATGGTATGTCTAGATGTGCTTTATATTTATTCTTTTGGAGCCTGTGGTACTTCTTAAATCTGTAGCTTTGTGTATTTCATAGGTTTAGAAAATTCTTTGTCATTATCTCATTAGATATTGCTTCTATGTCACATATTCTCTCTCCTTCCCTTCTTTGACTCTCAGTTTCTTGTTAGACATTTTAGTCATATTCCATATGTCACTTAAGCACATTTCTTTATTCTCCATTCATATTGTTCCATGCTTCACACTGGATGTTTTTTCCTAATTTTTTTTCCTAATTCTGTCTTCTGTTTTGTCTAGTGTGCTATTAAACATTATTATCAAGTTCTTAATTTCTAGTATTGCATTTTTAAGTTATATAATTTCTTTTTATTGACCCCTCTGTCATTCATTTTTTTTACATATTAATCAAAATTACTTTAAAGTTTGTGCTTGATAATGCCAATAATTGAGTCATCTCTGTTTATTTCTGTTTTCTCTTTAGTTTTTGTTTCTTCTTATATCAGATACTTTATTATTGAATGCCAGACAGTATAATGAAATGTTATAGAGGTTTCACTGATTATTTTCTTCCTGTAAGGAGGTTTTCACTTGCTCTTTGTTAGACATCTAGACTGGGAACAATTTACCTTTATCTAGTAGGAATTAAACTTATTAGAGGCTGGGTTGCAGTTGTTGTAAAGCCTTGTTTACTCCTGGTTCATATCCACTAGTATATAGTATTTCTCTCTGCGTCCCATCTGACAGCCAGGAGTACTTACTAGGGCCCATATTAAAGCCCATTTGTGGCAGATTCTGAAATTGTTTTTTTTCTTTTCAGCCCCATTCTCCATATCATTCTGAAATTGCTGACGATTTCACTCTACTTAGCAATATTGCCTTCTGCTTAGTGGTGTGTGTGTGTGTGTGTGTGTGTGTGTGTGTGTGTGTGTGTGTGTGTCTAAAGCACTTCACAAATAACTAGAAGGTAAACTACCATGAAGTTTTGAGATAACTTCTCTGCTCCTGTTTTTTTCCCTGGGGACTTTGCAAGGTTGCCTAGGTAGCATGCTTATAGTTTCAAGCAGACTTTATTTTTAATTGAAGCATAGTTACTGTACAATATTACATAAGTTACAGGTATATAATATAGTGATTCACAATTTTTAAAGGTTATGCTCTATTTATAGTTATTATAAATATTGGCTATATTCCCTCTGTTGTACAGTATATCCTTGTAGCTTATTTTATAACTCATAGTTTGTACCTCTTATTCCCCTACCCCTATATTGCCCTTCTTTCTGCTTCCCTCTCCCCACTGGTAACCACTAGAATATGAGTCTGCTTCTTTCTTGTTATATTCACCAGTTTATTTTATTTTTTAGATTCTACATGTGATACCGTACAATCTTTGTCTTTCTCTGTGTGACTTATTTCACTTAGCATAATGCCCTCCAAATCCATCCATGTTTCTGCAGATGGCAAATTTTTATTCTTTTTCCTGACAGAGTAGTATTCCTCTGTGTGTGTGTGTGTGTGTGTGTGTGTGTGTGTGTGTGTGTGTGTGT